>NC_137863.1:25169032-25186532 GCF_963924005.1 Protomyctophum bolini | reverse complement strand
GAGAGCTGTTCATTAGCCCCATTGCCCCCGTCGGCGGGGGCAATGGGGCTCAAGAGGAAAATGTAGACATATTTCTCAAAACTTTTCCAGATTTTTTTATAAATAAATTATATTTGTGAAAATATAGATTTACAAGCTTACAATATAATCTGCCGCGGCATGACACATTGTGCTGTGAGCTTACGTGGATAATTCATAATGTACCTTTGTACACAAGTACAGATACTCCAAGTAAACATACTTCATTATACTCTCTACCACTGCCTGTGTATTTTGTACTGACCTTGACAATGAGGCCCGAAGTGGTTTTTGCAGCACTGGGACATCCAGTCAGTCGTCTATAGAACAGAACAGAGCAGAGCAGAGCAGAGCAGAACAGAGCAGAGCAGAACAGAACAGAACAGAGCAGAGCAGAGCAGAGCAGAGCAGAACAGAGCAGAACAGAACAGAACAGAGCAGAGCAGAACAGAACAGAGCAGAGCAGAGCAGAGCAGAGCAGAGCAGAGCAGAGCAGAGCAGAACAGAGCAGAGCAGAACAGAACAGAGCAGAGCAGAGCAGAGCAGAGCAGAGCAGAGCAGAGCAGAGCAGAGCAGAGCAGAACAGAACAGAGCAGAGCAGAGCAGAGCAGAGCAGAGCAGAGCAGAACAGAACAGAGCAGAGCAGAGCAGAGCAGAGCAGAGCAGAACAGAACAGAGCAGAGCAGAGCAGAGCAGAGCAGAGCAGAGCAGAACAGAGCAGAGCAGAGCAGAGCAGAGCAGAGCAGAGCAGAACAGAACAGAGCAGAGCAGAGCAGAGCAGAACAGAACAGAACAGAACAGAACAGAACAGAACAGAACAGAATATTTTATGTTTACTTCAACATTTAAAAGCAACAACAACAAAAACAATAAAATCACAGGAAAGCAGAAAAGCTTGTTTCCACTAGTGCTCCATTAAAACACCAAACTCAACAGACTAGTCACTAGGCCGAAACACAACTGGACAGCCAGGGAACAAAATGTGTACTTTGCCCTATATTAATAAAACCAATGCACATCATTCCCTCTCTGTATACCAGCAGTCATCAGCCACTGGAGTAGTGTGGTGGTGTTTAGCTGCAGAAACACATTGCCCTCTATTTGCCTAGCTGTGTTTGATTTAAACAGGGATGTTTTTGGGCAAACAAGACAAACCGTGAAAACACCAAATTACAGTGAGATACACTAGACTACGAGGACAAAGTGTTTCTACAGGTAGGCTACATATACATAAGTGCTGGTATAAAGGGAATTGATGCATGGTAAAAAATGATTTAAGATTAGCTTTAAACTTTAACCAGGGAATTCCAGGATATCAGATGTGCAAGCTCATATAGTAAAACGCACCTGACACTCTCTGTTACAGCCCTTCCTCGGACCGAAGCCGCCGCCCGTGTGGAAGAAGTCGTCAGTGCTCAGGCCGTAGGACCAGCGTTTGCTGGTGAAGTAGAAGGGTCTCATGGGGCTGTAGCGACACGGCTGGATGCTGCCCTGAGGTGACATGTGTGAGCACAGGCACAGCAGCAATGGTGGAAAATGTATACTCAAATGGTTTGCTTAAGTAAAAGTATCAATACTGCAATATAGAACTACTTTGTTACAAGTAAAAGTATGGATATCAAAATGTACTTAAAGTACCAAAAGTAGAAAGTACTCATTATGAAGAATTTCAAATGTAATGTTTTCAAATACATACTGTATACGTGGATCTGCTGTTACACAGTGGGGTCAGGGTACAAGACCCACAACGGCCCTGCAAAAACAAATCAAAAAATCTAATAATAGTATTTTATTCATTCATCTATTTTCATTATTACAACTAGAAACAATATTATAACATTAATAATATAACAACAAATATCATTGTATTTTTTTCATCATCAACATCATTTCAGTAAGAAATTAAACTACATTACGTTAGCTCCAATGAAGCAAACCAGAACACAATCGATTGATTTATCACAAAAATATACATGCTCTGAACAGAACAGAAACAATAAAATCACAGGAAAGCAGAAAATCTTGTTTCCACTAGTGCTCAATTAAACCACCAGAAAAAAAACTCAACAGACTAGTCACTAGGCCGATACAAAGAAACACAACTGGACAGCCAAGGAACAAAATGTGTAGTATGTAACTTTGCCCTGCATATGAATAAAATATTATGCTCTATACATGCTCTGAAAACTGTTTCAGGTGGGTGAGCCGTGGGCACTTCAAAGATGTTCAAGTGATCTTGGTACATAGAAGTTGATCTATTGAAGATTCTGACCTTCAAAGTACATCATTTTTGTTTTGATTGTATTGCTGTATTGTTGTATTGTTCTTTCTGCTTTGGCAATGTAAACGTATGTTTTCTCATGCCAATAAAGCCCTTTGAATTGAATTGAATTGGGCCCTGGTCCATAAAGGTTCTGAATTAAAGTTGTCATTCTAATATTAGTACCATAAAGGTTCTGTTCTTCAGTCCGTCGCAGCGCGCTCCCAGGTCTGGCGGCTCCAGTAATTGGTCAATTCCATAGGCCACGCCCCCTGCGAACACCATCATGCGCTCCACGACTGTCGCACTGTTGTCATTTAACAACATATTACCCTGACAGACAGACACACACACACACACACACACACACACACACACACACACACACACACTTACACTTTACCACTGTGCAATCCGAGCAATAGATGTTATTATTTCTAGGAAGGGAAAAAGTTTATTTTAAGCTATTAATTTGTGTATCTGTGTGTGTGTGTGTGTGTGTGTGTGTGTGTGTGTGTGTGTGTGTGAGTGCATGCATGTGTGTATTACCGGCAGTGTCTTATCACAGCTGTGGGTGATAACCGATCCATGCATGGTTTTTGGTCCTCGCATTCTGGAAAGATTCGACAACTACGCACGCACGCACGCGCGAGCGCGCGCACACACAC
Source organism: Protomyctophum bolini (assembly GCF_963924005.1). Lineage (NCBI taxonomy): Eukaryota > Metazoa > Chordata > Actinopteri > Myctophiformes > Myctophidae > Protomyctophum > Protomyctophum bolini. The sequence goes on along the minus strand of NC_137863.1, from coordinate 25,183,586 downwards.
ACACACACACACACACACACACACACACACACACACACACACACACACACACACACACACACACACACACAGATACACAAATTAATAGCTTAAAATAAACTTTTTCCCTTCCTAGAAATAGTGAAGTCAAAAGTACAATAATGTATTTGTCTTTGTAATGTAGAGGAGTGAAAGTTTGTATCCAAACCCACAAATACTCAAATAAAATGAAGATATAAATATATACTTAAAAACATATAATACTAATAAGTAAGTAAGTAAGTGCCGTATAATAGGCCTTGACATGAAAAGTGTTGAAAACTTCTGCTATACCGCATTGAACTTTACCTCTACGTTGCGTACGATGTGAGCCTTGACCGTGTTGGCCAGCAGGTGGCGGTGTTGTGGGTGGAACAGGTACTGGGCTCTCTGTGCAGACATGGAGTTCAGAGCCCGGTCTGTAGGCCAGAACATGGTGAGAGGCTGGTGGATCTTCATGTGGACCAGCGGCAGCATGCCTGCATCCTGGAAACAACATGCAGCAGAACATGGTGAGAGGCTGGTGGATCTTCATGTGGACCAGCGGCAGCATGCCTGCATGCTGGAAAGAACATGCAGCAGAACATGGTGAGAGGCTGGTGGATCTTCATGTGGACCAGTGGCAGCATGCCTGCATCCTGGAAACAGACCAACGCTGTCTCACCCCCCAGTGGTGGAGAAAGTAGGCCTATACTAATTTTTACTGAAAGTATCAATACTGCAATGTAGAAATACTCTGTAAAAGTTTGGAATTAAAAGTAAAATTACAAAAGTAATGTGTGCTGCGTACGTGCTCATACCTGGACCATTTTGCTGAACTTGCGGTATCCGTACATCTCTGCTGCGTCTGTGAAATTCCTCTTTAAAACAACAAAATCAGTCACATGATCTGTCTGTGTGTCTGTCTGTCTGTCTTCATTATCTGCAGTATTGATTAACTTTATTTACACGCACGCACACGCACACACACACACACACACACACACACACACACACACACACACACACACACACACACACACACACACACACACACACACACACACAGACAGACAGACAGACAGGGGTACCTTCGGTAGGACGGGTGGTTTGTCTTGCAGTCTGAATGGAGTGAGAAGTGACTGGACGTAATGAATGACTCCATCTGTTGTAGGAACGTCTGCTTTCACCACCTTCACCCCGTTGACATACACTGAACCCTGAGAACATGATAAGACACATTATATTACTTAATTATTACTTGGACTCAAGACTACTATATTAAATAATATTACATATTATATTAATATGTGATATTACATATTACTTTTGCGCCCCCCACCCGCAAAAAACAGGATGTACAACAACACAATCTTTATTTTTTATTTTTTATCCCACGATTTTGCAACCCTTTTTTTCACCCAGTGTCAATTATCTGTAATCCTGGGCGGAACACTTCCTCTGCCAGCCTGGGGGGGCAGCGGACTGACCTCATGCTTCCTTCCATGCATGAGGAGTCCAAGCTGCTTCTTTTCACCTGACAGGGGGAATTTCCCCGGCCGGACGTAGCGCGTGGAAGGAACACGTTATTCCGATCAGTTCCTTTCCCCTCCATCAGGCGCCCCGGCTGGCGAAGGTGGCAGGGGAAGGTATAGTTTATAGAGACCAGGATCACTGCATGTGAGGGTACATTTTTGTGAGGGTACCTACCCTAGGGGACACAGGGAGAACATGCAAACTCCACACAGAAAGGCCCTTTCACCCCACTCCTCCTCGGGTATGGGCACTGATGACGTGGAGGAGGGAACACGCCGCCAGCGCCCACAGAGTCCCCAGCGGGAATCGAACCCAGGACGTTCTAGCTGTGAGGCGACAGCACTACCGACTGTGCCACCGTGCCCCAACAACACAATCTGTTTAGTCAGCTTCTTTTAGAACTGAATCCAATTGTTTTGAATAATAATAGTCACCAATCATCCAGAAAGGCTATAAAATAAAGCAGCAATCTCCCTCTACCTTTTAAATGAAACAGCCAACAAAACAAAAACAAAAAAGTAATATGTAATATTATGTGCTATTTTTACAAAGTAAATAGGTATAATAGGCTATAGGCTGAATTATGTTACACCACAGAATATGGTGTAACAGTTACCTGTGTAACAGTGAAGTTGAGGGTGTGTCCTGACAGAATATGGTGTAACAGTTACCTGTGTAACAGTGAAGTTGAGGGTGTGTCCTGACACATAATGTGATGTAACAGTTACCTGTGTAACAGTGAAGTTGAGGGTATGTCCTGACACAGAATATGGTGTAAAAGTTACCTGTGTAACTGTGAAGTTGAGGGTGTGTCCTGACACATAATGTGGTGTAACAATTACCTGTGTAACAGTGAAGTTGAGGGTGTGTCCTGACACAGAATATGGTGTAACAGTTACCTGTGTGACTGTGAAGTTGAGGGTGTGTCCTGACACAGAATGTGGTGTAACAGTTACCTGTGTGACTGTGAAGTTGAGGGTGTGTCCTGACACAGAATGTGGTGTAACAGTTACCTGTGTAACTGTGAAGTTGAGGGTGTGTCCTGACACAGAATGTGGTGTAACAGTTACCTGTGTAACTGTGAAGTTGAGGGTGTGTCCTGACACAGAATGTGGTGTAACAGTTACCTGTGTAACTGTGAAGTGGAGGGTGTGTCCTGACACAGAATGTGGTGTAACAGTTACCTGTGTAACTGTGAAGTTGAGGGTGTGTCCTGACACAGAATGTGGTGTAACAGTTACCTGTGTAACTGTGAAGTTGAGGGTGTGTCCTGACACAGAATATGGTGTAACAGTTACCTGTGTAACTGTGAAGTTGAGGGTGTGTCCTGACACAGACACAGCGTGTGGAGTTGTCTTTAAGTCGTCCAGGCGCAACGTCTCACAGGATATCACGTGATTCCACAACAAGTGGGACAAATGACCCGATGCCTTCCACTCCTCTACCTACACACACACACACACACGCACACGCACACGCGCAGGCGCAGGCGCACACACACACACACACACACACACACACACACACACACACACACACACACAGTTATTACCATGTTATTATACATACTATTCTTTATTATTTGTAATATTTATTGTTGTTTGTACGTACGGTGGTGAAGTTGTCTCTGTCTCTGTCTACTGGTATGAAGGTTGTAAATGGACCAACGCCCGAAAAAGTCTCTACAACCCTCTGTAATACATACACACACACATACACTCTGTAAGGGGTGTGCGTGCGTGCGTGCGTGAGTGCGTGCGTGCGTGCGTGCATGCATGCGTGCATGCGTGCGGTCTCTCACCGTTAGCATATGACGGAAGACAGCGTTTTCTGGACGACCAGATATTTCCTGACAGACACAGACAGACAGACAGACAGACAGACAGACAGACAGACAGACAGACAGACAGACAGACAGACAGACAGACAGACAGACAGACAGAAAAGTTACTCCAACATAGTACATGTGTAATATGTCCAAATCGACCAGCTTCGTCAGGAATAGCGTGCTTGTATTTTTCTAAATAGCGTTTATTCATTTATAGTAGTAGTTACCATTCTAGTTGAAGTCCTACAATCTTTTCCGTCTGGGATCAGTCGTGGTGAACAGGTACAGTTGACCTGACCCTGTTGTACATTCACACACCTGGCAAACTTACCACAACCTCCATTATCCTACACGCAAGCACGCATGCACACACGCGCAGTCGTGCAACACACACACACACACACACACACACGAAGATACCGTTGCTGTCGGGAAGAAACATCAGATCTCCAAGTAGCAGATCTACAAGCTCGCATCGCAACTCGTTCAATTGAGCTTGTGAATATGTTTTTTTTCCTTTTTTGCATTTTTACCTCCGCTCACAATGACAATATTATGATATAGCAGTGGGAAAAGTGTACAGCATTCTCTTAATGAACAGCAGTCAAACACTCACAATGCTGCACAGGTTGATGGGGAAACAGAACGTTCCCCTTCCAGAGAAACCAGGCAGACAAGAACAGGCTGTCTGGAACAGTCAGAAAAACACAGTGAATAAAACACAGAACAGGTGAGGTATGTCACACTTGTCACAGTGTTTCTTTGTGTTACAGGAAGTTAACAGACAGTATTACTTACTGTATTAGGTCCAGTTCTAATACATGCTGCTACACGTGGATTGCAACCACCATTGTTAACCAGACAACCGTCAGTCTCTGTAAACACAACACACAGTATTGAAATGTTTTTGTGTTAATACTGTATGGGCCCACACGCACACAATGTTGGAGGGAGATATACTGTATGGGCCCACATGGTGTGCTCCATTACTGTAACTACTTATAGGCTAAGTCATGGGAGGACTGCTGGACTCGATGAAAGGAGAATGGCTGGACACGTACTCCGACTGCCAAGAGAGAGACCGGCAAGTGTGGCAATGGACTGGATGCCAGAAGGTGGAAAGAGGAAGAGAGGGAAGCCAAAAAAGACATTGAGACAGACAGCGAAGGAAGACCTAAGCGAGATGGGTGTCAGCTGGCACGGAGCAAGAAGGGTCGCCAGAGACCGGAGTAAAGGGAGAGGACTCGTCGCCCAATGTTCCAATAGGAACGAGAGGAACTAAGTCTAAGTAATGGGAGGATTGCAGTGTTAACGTTAGGTCGTCAGGGTCAGGGGGTCAGAGTTCAGGCTCATGCATACTCCAGTTTTAGGTGACTCATCTTTTCGGTGGTTAGTGAAAACAGATAGATGTGTTGGAGTGAGCCGTGAGTCGCTTATCACCGTAGCGTCTGACGTCATGTTGTACAATAGTTTTCCCATGCAGGTGGTCACCTTATCACCTAAAACTGGAGTATGTGTGGGCTTTAGGGTTAGGGGTTCAGGGTCAGGGCCAGGGGTCAGGTTCAGGGTCAGGGCCAGGGGTCAGGGCCAGGGGTCAGGTTTAGGGTCAGGGCCAGGGGTCAGGTTTAGGGTCAGGGCCAGGGGTCAGGTTTAGGGTCAGGGCCAGGGGTCAGGTTTAGGGTCAGGGCCAGGGGTCAGGTTTAGGGTCAGGGCCAGGGGTCAGGTTTAGGATCAGGGCCAGGGGTCAGGTTTAGGGTCAGGTTTAGGATCAGGGCCAGGGGTCAGGTTTAGGGTCAGGGCCAGGGGTCAGGTTTAGGGTCAGGGCCAGGGGTCAGGTTTAGGGTCAGGTTTAGGATCAGGGCCAGGGGTCAGGTTTAGGGTCAGGGCCAGGGGTCAGGTTTAGGGTCAGGGCCAGGGGTCAGGTTTAGGGTCAGGGCCAGGGGTCAAGGGTCAGGTACCTTGGCAGTCGACTCCATCTCCAGTGTATCCCTCCTTACAGGAACATGTCCGCTCTCCTGCAGAGACCTTGGTACACACAGCAACCTGGGAACAGCCTCCGTTAGAGATGGAACACAAATCCATCTCTAGACGGACGGACAGACAGAGATGTGACAGACAGAGATGTGACAGACAGAGATGTGACAGACAGAGATGTGACAGACAGACAGAGATGTGACAGACAGACAGAGATGTGACAGACAGAGATGTGACAGACAGACAGACAGACAGACAGACAGACAGACTCAATTGTGTGTAAAATTGTGCATATTTGGACACACCTGAGCGAGGACAGCAGCAAACCTTTTTTTTTTACCACAATAGAACACGATTGACTTGAAGAAACAAGAAGAAAGTCATTTTGTTACGTTATATTGAACTCTCACATTTACACTGATTTATTTATACACACACAGCGAAGCTAATCGTTTGATTTTTTTAAGCGTCCACAATTCACACATTCACACACCAATGGTGGCAAGCTACCCCCCCCCCCCCCCCCCCCGCCCCCAAAAGTGTGTTGGTGTGCTTGTCTGTGTTTCCCAGACCTAATAGTGTGTGTGTGTGTGTGTGTGCGTGAGTGCGTGTATGTGTACATAAGTCAGTTTGTGTGGCGCGCCTACTGTACCTTTGCAGTGGGTTCCGTTGCCTTGGTAGCCAGCCACACACACACAGATACCCAACGCCGACATTGGCCCTGTGATACAACTGGACGGACAGGATAGGTCAGTCAATCGTCCAATCGATCAATCAATTGATTATACAATCAAGTCATTTGACTTACTTGGCGCTCTCGTCACACACACCCCCACATGCGTCATCTTTGATCTCTGAGAGAGAGACAGACAGACAGACAGACAGACAGACAGACAGACAGACAGACAGATTCAATTTTCCGGAATTATATCTGCAAACAATAAGCATGTACTGTAGGATGTGTTAGTATAATAATAGGAATACTAATATGGATGTGTGCGTGCATGCGTGCGTGCATGCATGCGTTGCCTTACCTATGGTACAGTTGACTCCCTTCCATCCTTTGTAACAAACACATCTTCCACTTCCTGTTAACCCATCATCACACTTCCCCTGACCACATACACACTCTGACACACACACACACACACACACACACACACACACACACACACACACACACACACACACACACACACACACACACACACACACACACAGAAACAGGTTTTGAGTGAGTAAGTACGTGAAATTGTAAATGTAAATTTTTGTCGACTAAAACTATGATTAAAATGTTTCATCAACTACCTTTTTTCACTGAGGAGAACTGAATAAAAACAAAATAAAAACTGATGACTAAAACGTCTAAGACTAAATATATTGACAATTTCGTCAACAAATAAAACCTAGACTAAAACGTTGGGGACGGACTAGTGGAGAAGTAAAAGTCTGTGTTTCTGAGGCTAGTGGAGAAGTAAACGTCCAGTAGATCTAAAAGATGAGTCTTTTTATGCTTGGTTGCGCTCTGAAATGAGCAGTTCTACAGATCTACAAGTTTGTGTCTACAAACACTTGATTGCTATTTTCAGCATGCAATCAAGTGTAAAAATAGCCATAACGACGCCACCAAGACCCGCCAAAACACATGTTTGTCGACACAAATCAACTGTAGATTTAGGTAGAACTTGCAACTCGGACAGTTTTAAACCTTTTTATTCAACAGGTTGCAGCCAATAAAATGACCTTTCAATGTAACTGACCTGACGAAGATGTTACATCGAAACGTTGTCATTTTATGGCCTGCACCCTGCTGAATAAAAAAGGCTTAAACTGCTCCAGTGCCTTCCTTCTACCTACCAGTCCATGCAGCAGACCAGCCTACCACAGCCTACCAGTCCATGCAGCAGACCAGCCTACCACAGCCTACCAGTCCATGCAGCAGACCAGCCTACCACAGCCTACCAGTCCATGCACCAGACCAGCCTACCACAGGCCTGAGGCGCAGTGGAACCCCCTTGTGCTCAACTGTAGATTTATTCAAATTGTATTCAAAAATATGACAAAATTTAATAAAAATGTTGCTGTCAAAATGCAACACCGTTTCCACCACTGATAATACAATAATGTAATAGTTGATTTACTAGCGGTACAGTTGGTTCCATATCTCCCGGGTTCACAGCCTTCACACGCGCTGCCATGGAAACCCTCCAAACAACGACACTCTCCGTTGCCTAGGTGACCGTCCTGACACTGTCCGTGATTGGAGCAGGGACTGTCCTGGTCGCCGGGACACTTGTAACACTCGTGGCCGTAGTAACCACTGCAACAGGACATGTCCTGCAATAGCAATTTACAATTTAGACGCACATAATCCAGAGTGGTTCACAATAGCGAGGACAACACAAGGTAATACATCAAATGCATAGAAATGTGTCTCTGTGTCCATAATAAAACATTTGGCATTGGCAACTACGACTCGAGTGTGCGGATATAAATGGTTTATTATTAGTGTTTATCCCGTTGGCTGGCACTGGCTGGTGTGCTGTGCACCTTTTGATAACTGTAATGTAACACTATATCTGTTATTGATAGTGACGTACGTCTGTGATGTAGACACATTTTACTCGACATCCATCGACTAACTTCCTCTTCGTTCCAACTCTCTTCCTGTATTCACAGTTAGGCTTCATTTTGGCTGGAAAAGTACTCCGGACCTGCAATAGATACCAGCATTAATATATACTGTACATGTACTGTATATATGTGTATCTATATGTGTATCTACACATATCTATCTATCCTTGTAGTTTTTCATAAAATAAAAACTAGAACTAAACCAGCAAACCCACTTTAAGAACTAACCAAAACTGAAATACAAATTGAAAGCAAAAAGTCAAAATGAATCATATAAAACGAATACAAAACGAATAACTCTGGTGCGTGCATGTGTGCATGCATGTGTGCATGCATGTGTGTCATACTGGTTTCAAGAAGCTGAAGACACAGCGAGGAAGTCCTTCACAATCTGTACAATCACCCTGACAGACAGACAGACAGACAGACAGACAGACAGATTAGATGGAAGTATATATACATATATTTATACATACACAAGTCATTTCATTGATTAAATGGAAATTTCACTTTCCCAATATTTTTTTTTAAGTTTCTTGATTCAGTATTTAGATACTTCCTATACAATCCCATCTAATGCAGGGGCTCTCAATCTTTTGGGCTGGCGGCCCCCAAAAAAGACTCACATTGATCTGAAGGGAAACAGGTCTACTGCAGTGGTTCTTGCGGATTCTGAGGACCTGATTGAGCACCATGAGGGCAGCGGGAGGATCCATGGTCTGCACAAAGCCTCCGTCCAAAGGCACGTCATTCACCATGGTCTGGAGGAGAGGGTTTTACATTGGCAAATATATGTATTATTAACCTATTCAGCCTTGTTGAATACTAGAATTTCGCCGCCCTGCGGGCGGCGAATCCTAGTTACGTTGCAGCGCAATATGGGAAGAAGGAAATTGCGGGAGTTGACAGACTCCACTTCATGTTTCAGCTGTGTTTTTAAACTGAAATTGCGGGAGTTGACTCCACATGTAGTAACGGATGGGTTATTATGTGTAGTGTAGTGTAGTCAACATGTTAAGGCTCGTACACACTGCCCGATATTTGCTGCGATTATGCTTTCGGGGAGCAAAAACCCCTGATCTGACGTTAAGTGGTGCCCAAATGGTAGATCACGATCTACAAAGGCTTTGCAGGTAGACCACATGACATGGCACTAAAAATATATATAATTTTAATATAAACGATTTTTGCATCTGCCGCTTTAGATGACCTGAGATGACTTGATTGATTGACATCAAAAAGGGCCTGTCAGCTCAAACACACAATGCAATACTGGTTGTTGCTTACAATCATCAGTAGCAAAGTCAAATACCAACAAAAATAAAAGCCTACGATTTGCATTTTTCCCCCTCTATTTCCCATTCCATGTGCGTTTGTCTTATATGTAGCCTATATGAAAGGCCCCTCAATTACATTTTGTAACTATTTTCAGCAATGGGATGATAGTTTTATTTGGTGGGTATGTTGAGCTGGTCGTTTTGAAAGTAGCTCTCAAGTCCATAAAACAAACTAACATAGGCTACTTCTCTATAAGCAGAATCATGAATAGGCCTATTTAATTTATACAAAAGGAGAAGAGAGAGAGAGAGAGAGCAATGTGTTTGTGGCTCAAACTTTGTCTAATATTGTTTTAGAGCAGTGGTTCTCAAACATTGTCATGCCAAGAGCAAAGGACCCCCAATATTTTTTCAATCTACAAAAATAATCCCAAAATCGCTTATAAATTAAATTACATTACTTACTAATCGCTTATTTGGCAACACTGGCCAGAAACGACCAGTGTTGTTTTTTTTTGTCTTATTTTGTATAGACCTAGGTGGCTTGTTTCTACCATAGAGTTATAGTGGCAACACCTCTGGCTTCTAGCTCGCTAGCTGGATATGTGCTGCGTCTCTGTACTGTCAGTCCCAGCTCCGTGACTGGGAGATTGGACTGTCTAGTCTGGATAGAACTTCCTGTTACAGTTAAATCAATATAAAAGTACCACACAACTGAAAAGTATCGCGACTGTGACCGCAAGTTAGAAACGTGTGTGGCTATAATGACGCACAGCTGTTATGTAATCGCGCATCTATAAGTTCTAATCGTGTGTGGTGTTTCGTCGGGAGCCGGGACTGTGTGTGTGTGTGTGTGTGTGCATGCAATTCAAAGGGCTTTATTGGCATGCAATGCGAACAGCCGTGGTGGAGTTACAGGAATGCGTGTGTGTGTGTGTGTGCATGCAATGAGAAGCCAATGTCAAGTAGCGAACAGTGTAATTCTTTCACGTCGGGAGCCGGGACTGTGTGTGTGTGTGTGTGTGTGTGCATGCAATGCGAACAGCCGTGGTGGAGTTACAGGCATGCGTGTGCGTGTGTGTGTGTGTGCATGCAATGAGAAGCCAATGTCAAGTAGCGAACAGTGTAATTCTTTCACTTCGGCAAAAAACAGCTATTGACAAACAACAATGTTGATGTAAGTAACACGATCGCTGAGAGAGATATAGTTTATATACAGACATTTAGAAGGAATAAGCTAAATCCAATTCGTCCCCTTCCTTGTTTGTGTGTTGTCCTGCGAGGACGGAGAGAACGCTGCAGTTTGGGAGCTATTGACGTGTGAGAACTACTGGCCAAAATGTCATAAAAAACACAACACCTAAATTCGGAATGTTATGGTGACCTATTGAGCACAAACAGACCATCATGATTTGCTTGCTGGACCTATAATTAATTTATGTGCATTAAATTTCCACCGCGGCCATGTAAATAAAAAGCAAGATGGCTGTGTTGGGCTGAGAGCTGGTGACTGTGATTGACGTGTGAGCCGGGGGCGGGCCATCTTCTCAATGGCTGGGCCGCACATATTTTGCGCACAGTTTTGCGCACAGCTTTGCCCACGTGACCAAGTTAAGAAATGTAATAATAGATACTCTAAATGCATTTCGGTAAGCTTTGAACCAAAGGGCTGCTTTGACTTTATTACAGCTTTTCAAACAGCTAAGCCGACTTCTCCATGCTTACTCTCCCTCTGTTAACGAATCTGTACTTGTGTAACTATTTGTGATTCGCTCTTATCTTTGGGCCATACCCTTATATGAACATTTAGTATAGCATATCTTAGACCTGACTATAAGAACTGTCTGATTGGTGCTGAGGATTCTTGTGCCCGGCCGGAGGGGCTGCCAGAACAGCTGCTATTCTTCTTACATAAATTGTCAACCTAAATCGGCACCAAAGTATAGCATGTTACAATTGTCACATGCTATACTTCGGATATTCATATTTTACAATATAACATTTACTATAAATCAGGGGTCTTCAACTTTTTAACTTTGAAGCTCTCTCTCTCTATGGGTCTGGGTGTACAGTACCTGGTTAAGGTGAGACGTAGTGGTACAGTACCTGGTTGTGCTGGTTAAGGTGGAACTGGACTTGGTAGTTGGGGCCTAGCAGGGTGCTTTTCAGAAGTCCGTCTGTCACATGGTCTGGGAACAGCATTTCTTCTGGGATGATGTGATATTCAAACTCATCTAGAGTCTGAGAGAGAAACACAGCTGGTTCATCCATTCATCTAGGCATCCATCCACACATTACCCCAGTTCAGTTGGCAGTATGGAGTATGAAACAGTGTTGATTTTGACATTTCGTTTTAGTCATATTTTAGTCATTTGAAATGTTGTTGAAAATACCATAAGTTTAGTTGACAAAAATGTATTTTGGCCGGCCGTAACTGAAATGCCCGATTCATACTCAGCTGTGTGCTAAAAATAGCAGATCTACAAGCTCATTCATTTTGTAGATCGACTATTTTCGGAGAGTGAAACCCAAATACATGAAGCATAAAATGACTTGTTCTACTGGATCTCTTCTTGACGAAATTCTCAGTATATTTAGTCTTAGTTTTAGTCATCATCGCTTAGTCATTTTTCATCATAGCTTTATAGTTGACTAAATCAACATGAAGGTGTCTTAAGAACGTTTTTATCGACCCCCCCCCCCAGTTAGAATGTTTCATCCATTAGGACCTACCAGTCGGGTGGAGTTAGTCTTTCCCAGGTAGTCTCTGACTGCATCGTCGGTGGGCAGTAGGATGGTGTTGGAGTGCGTGTCCAACTCTTCTGACAGGTTGAAGAGCTAACACACACACACACACACACACACGCATGCACGGACGGACGGACAAATAGTTTAGCCATGGCAGCTAGGGGTTCCATGACACAAGTCCATGTGCCTCAGAATACGCAGATAATATTTGGAATTTATCAATATCACTTCAGTTTAACCACTTAAACCCTCTAGTAAGACAAACCAACAAACCGCCAAAAATAGACGATCTACAAGCTTACAACGTGTCACAACGTGGCGCATTGTAACCTTATAGATTGGATATTGTACGAAGTACAAGGTTATGTCGTAATGGAAACTGATATTCTCTCTAGTTTTCCTCGTGAGTCGTGATACATACTGTATCTTAGGAGGGAAGATTTATATAGTTACGTACCGTAATATGACATACTGTAAATGTAATATGAGGTTCTAAAGTTTAAACACAGACAGGTCTTACCAGGGCATGATCTCTAAACAGGGAGAAGTTGGACGTGGAGTTTAGAAACTCCATCAGGGAGTGGGGGTCAGGGGGGAGGTCTGAGATGGGCGGGAACAGAAACTGACCACAGACAGACAGACAGACAGACAGACAGACAGTGGACAATTGATTTCAGAATACTATTGTTGCATTATAAAGCTTTACATGGTTTGGGTCCAAAATACATTACACCTCTCAGGTCACCTCTGTCCCTAGAATCAAAACTAGATGTGGAGAAGCAGCATTGCGTTGTTATGCACGGCACCACTTGTAGCTCTTTTAAGTAACGAGTCAACGACTAAAAACCTTTCTGTTTGTCTCTGCCTTTTATCTTGTTTTGTCTTCTCTCTTCGGCACTGTAATTTTTTTTTTCAATTGTTACTTGATTTGTTTTCATTGCATCCTAAATATGTATTTTTATAATGCGTGTTCCTTTGCTTGATGTATTATGTAAACTAAAGCACATTGAATTTCCTCGCTTATCGTATCGTATCGTATCGTTATCTCTACTGTTATGATACATTATGTTAAGTGTCAGACCTGGTCTATAATGTGAAGGTATCCATTGATAGCAGGCAGGTTAGAGCGGATGATAGAGACATTCCCAATCTTCAGCACCTGAAACAAACACAGTGGATATCACAGCTACGCCTATAGGGTTTTACTTCATTGTCACACAAATAATTGCGATTAAACATGGGAACATATATGAATAAAAATAGCATTTCTGTTTGCCTTATAGGCTTTGTAAAAAAAAGGGAAAAAAAACTATTGCACAGGGCAGATATGACAAATAAATATATAAAGAAATGACTGACGTTGTTTATTAAATGTATATTTAAGGGTTAGGTGCTCGTGAGCTTCTTTAGATTATTGTTATTGGAGATTATAATTTTTTGTTTATATTTAGAGTAGCCATTTGGGTTATCTGCATGTCAGATTGAGAACCACTGTGTTACCCCGGTGTCATTGCTAACTGTCCAGCGTGTAGGTGTGGTGGTGTTACCCCGGTGTCAGTGCTAACTGCCCAGCGTGTAGGTGTGGTGGTGTTACCCCGGTGTCATTGCTAACTGTCCAGCGTGTAGGTGTGGTGGTGTTACCCCGGTGTCATTGCTAACTGCCCAGCGTGTAGGTGTGGTGGTGTTACCCCGGTGTCATTGCTAACTGCCCAGCGTGTAGGTGTGGTGGTGTTACCCCGGTGTCATTGCTAACTGTCCAGCGTGTAGGTGTGGTGGTGTTACCCCGGTGTCATTGCTAACTGTCCAGCGTGTAGGTGTGGTGGTGTTACCCCGGTGTCATTGCTAACTGTCCAGCGTGTCGGTGGGCTCAGGGTGGGCACACTGCTGCCCACCAACCTCTCCAGCTGTTCCACAGAATACACTCCTGGCAGGAAGTGGGCCCTGCAATGACAACCAGTAGTGGACAGACTAAGTACTCAACCTGCAGTTACTTGCGTCAAAGTATAATAGAAGTCGGGTGGAAACCTCATATGTCCAAAACTGTTACTTTTCAGGATTTCAATTTCAAAAATAGCAAAAGTAGCAGATCTATCTTCAAGCTCGACACACGGTGCGGTGTTGTAGATCTGCTACTTTTGTGTGAGGCTGTAGTATGATCAAGTATAGGGCGATAATTTACAGGGGGGGGGGGGAGGATAAGGAGTACTTTTGGCACGAAAGTACATTTTGATGGCAATGCTGTACTTTTTACTCAAGTTAAATCTTCATTTATAGGACGTTTACTTGTAAACAGAGTATTTCTACATTGTGGTGCTCCTGCTACTTTTACTTTACAAGATGAGGCATGCGGTGGCGTTGTTCCCAGAAGCTGTACAGGCTGCGACTGATTGTGCTGTTGGCGCTTGAGGATGGAACCAGAGCCGTCACGTTCCCACTGACATCCACCTGGCCATTGAAATTGCTAAGCTGTGTGGAAACAAGTGGGGGAAAAGTACACACATCCAGACCATTAGACCAGGGTTTCTCAAAGTGGGTGCAAAATGGGTGCACCCTAGGGTGC
>NC_137863.1:24916532-25164032 GCF_963924005.1 Protomyctophum bolini | reverse complement strand
AAGGTAATACAGTCTAGGTGAAGTTGGGCCCAAATACATGGACTTCTATGGGGCTATGGGTTTTTTTGGGCCCAATGACAGCGCCACAACAGGCCATTATATGAACATTAAAATCCCGATTTCCTTAGTGGCTTCACAAAATATCTGTCTGACTGCCCCCCTGGTAGCGTTACACTACATGTACTACCACTCCTAACCAGGACGTGGCAGCGGTCTTACCTTGTTCGCACTCGGCTCCGTATTTGGACCGATGGGAACAGATGTGACACGCCATGCCTTTGAAGGCTGGCTGACAGCTACATGAACCGTTTCCATGGATACCATCAAAACACTGGATGAGGTGAAAGATAAACAACAATCAGATTGCAGTGGGGAAAGGTTTGCCCTGCCCCCTCACTATATATAACACATTCCCGGGATTCACTGCATGTCTACTATTGTTGGGCATCGATGCTTGCATCATAGCTGGCCTTTTGATCTGTGTTTCACAAACTACATTCACTACTACTACTCCAACTATAATCTCTCAAGAACAGACTCCGAGCTGCGGTACTGACTCTTTCGGCAGGAACATTCAGAACGTGTATACATTGTTGTTAGTGGCAATGAAAACATATGCGCCCCACTGGAAGAGGAGGGCTGAGGGCAGACCAAACAGGCCAACATCCTGTTATCCACATTCTATTGGGCGCCGCCCCAGAGGCATATTCAAAAGAAACAAACTGCAAATGGTGCAGTTTTTTCCCTTTTTTGCCAATGATTGCTCCAACTATTACTAGAATTATACCTACGACTAGGGGTGGCACAGTGGATCAGCGGTTACTGGTTAATTCAAGCTGCTTCTTTTCACCTGACAGAGGGGAATTTCCCCGGCCGGACGTAGCGCGTGGAAGGAACACGTTATTCTGACCAGTTCCTTTCCCCTCCATCAGGCGCCCTGGCTGGCCAGGGGGAGGTAGTTTTAGAGACCAGGATTACTGCATGTTTTTGTGAGGGTATCTACCCTAGGGGACACGGGGAGAACATGCAAACTCCACACAGAAAGCCTAAATTAGTATCATCGGTAACACCTGTGAATGAAGTAGGGAAGGGCCCCGGATGTAGGAAGAGTTCTTTCTAAAACGGCTGCTGTGCATACAGTAGGCTACCCTATTGCCAAGGATTCATCAAGGTAGGTGGAGCAGATGTAGTAGCCTAGGTATGTAAGCATTGACTATTCGGGGTGAGAGCGACAATCATTCAGGGATATCACCTTGGAGTACTCCTTGAATACCATACTACTACTATTTGTGTCCAGGTAGCTCAATAGTAGAGCCTATTTATTCCATCTCCCATAAAATTATACGATTCTGGTTTCAATCCTGAAGTAATCTATATTTTATCTGATTGGATGGATAGACTTACTGTTCCTTTGTCATAGCAGGGATGCTGGAAGCCTCCAATACATGGTTTACAGTCTGGACCATAGAATCCTTTACAGCATTCTGCTACCTGACACACGCATGCATGCACGCGCACACGCTCACACACGCACACACACACACACACACACACACACACACACACACACACACACACACACACACGTTGTATATTAACATAGTATTTAACATGGTATACATGTTCATTTAACATGTATACATGTTCATTTAACATGTATACCAACTTGGTTGACTTGACAATAACTGCACTGGTCTCTCTGCAGTCTGCACCTCTTCTGCCCTATACTGTGAGCCTTTATACCTCTAGCCCTTGACCCTAGATTCTAAACTAAATCCTTAATCCTTAACCCCTGACAGTTAACCCCTTATCCTAAACCTAACCCTTAACCCTTAACACCTAACAATGACCCCAAACGATAATGTCAAAGACCACTCACATGCACGCACACGCACATACACATACAGTACATAGATCACACACATACGCATACGCACACACAGGAGTGTGTTACCTCAGTGGTGACGTTACAGTACTTGGCACAGCCCTTACTGAGAGAAGGGTCCAATGGTGATGTCACATAGGTGCAGCCAGTCAGATGACTGTCCTACAGACAGACAGACGGTAAAATTGTGCTCAGAACATCCTACTATAAATGCGCCACGTCTCTGTGTGTGTGTGTGTGTGTGTGTGTGTGTGTGTGTGTGTGTGTGTGTGTGTGTGTGTGTGTGTGTGTGTGCGGTTGTAATGCGTCGTAACTCGAGAACCGTTTGACCCACCGACTTCACATTCGACACATGTTCCACACCCCCGGACCCACACTTCTCCAGAACCACCACAAAAGGCTCTGCTCAGGCTCTGCCAGTGAGCCTAATGAGGCCAACTCCTTTCACCTGTGCAATTTCCAGCCTCTGCCTCAGCTAATTGAGGCTCAACCAATCAGGCTGCAGAGCCTGATTGGTTGAGCAGTGGGCCGAATTGATTGCCAAATACACTTTTCAGTTTGTAGTCTTCACACACAGGCACACACTGTACACAGATCTCCATGTGGGACACATACTGTACACAGATCTCCATGTGGGACACATACTGTACACAGATCTCCATGTGGGACACATACTGTACACAGATCTCCATGTGGGACACATACTGTACACAGATCTCCATGTGGGACACATACTGTACACAGATCTCCATGTGGGACACACACTGTACACAGATCTCCATGTGGGACACTGGCTGACGGGTGCTATGACAACGTATATCATTAGTTTCCCAAGTTGCATCGTTCCCAAGTAGGCCGGTGACTGCGGCTGCGACGGACACGTACAGGTCTAGTTATAAGAATAAGAATAATACTGTAGAAGAACATAATAGTTTATTTACCAGTTCGATGCTGCCTTCTGGACACTGTGTCTGATAGAGATAACTACAGCGAACACATGGACCCTGTTTCCAGGAAGAGAAAAAACATGAAGGTAAGATATCAATCCGGTACAGTAAGCACATGTGGTTTTAATCATCGCATTGTACATTGTAGGCTATATTATACATAATTTCTGGTATATACTGTATTGTACAGGATATAGTCACTAAGGTGACATTCAAAGCTTTGCTTTAAAACGAATTAAAACAACCAATTAATTTGCAATTAAAACGAATCCTGCTGCGCATTGTCAGAAAGTGCACGTGCACTTCGTTTGGCAGGTGTGAAGGCTCATTCGAATCCTAATGCGTATCAAAGAACCGCATTCTAGGCTACTCCGAGCAAAAACGGGGGTTTCGCTTCGCTTCCAATCGCACTTGATTACGATTCGGTGCAGGTGTGAATGCAATCCGCAGTAAATAAAGGAAGCAAATGTGGCGGGTGAGAAGCTGAACACAGTTGGAGACGGAGAAGGCATATTTTACGCAGCGCAAAGATGTCCCGTTACCGTGGATAGACGTGGTCGAATGAGGAGACTGAAGCCCTGAGCGAAATGAGGAAGAGTAGGCTACATTCATCAATTGCTTAAGGAAATACATAAAAACACTGCAGTGTAGCCTATTATAGCCTACAGAATATTCTGTCTGTCTGTCTGTCTGTCTGTGCGTGCCGTAAACATGGAGTGCTGTCACTGTGTGGGGACTGGGGAGCTGAATCAGTGCGCTCAGCGCTGTGCCTCCATGCCCAAACGAACAGTGCGTGGCGGCTGCGTGCAGGTCCAGTCCCAGACGGCACGACACATGCACGTTATGAGTGTAATTTTATCGCCATAGATTTCACTGTGTAGGCTAGTTTATGAATGGGATAAAGGCCTGCTGCGTTTCCAATTTCTGCGAATGACAGTGTGAAGGCAAACCACAGCAAATTAAATATGCAAGAATCCCAAATTCTCCACCCATACGCATTGAGTCTACCGAAGTATTAGGTGAGAATGTGACCTAAAGTGTGCTGTACATGAGATTAGGGTGCAGAGTATCATCACATGGTATATTATACATGAGATTAGGGTACAGAGTATCATCACATTGTACATGGTATATGAGATTCGGGTGCAGAGTATCATCACATTGTACATGGTATATGATATTAGGGTGCAGAGTATCATTGTACATTATATATTATACATAATTACCACAGTGATTTTACTCTGGATGACATCACAGCGATGAGGCAGGATTGGTTTGATGGAGGGCGGGACTAACAGGCCGCCCACCATATGGATGATCCCATTGGATGCCACGATGTTGGAACTCTCCAGAGTGGCGTTGATCTCCCCCAATAAAATCCTGCCCTGAGAGAACCAATCTGTCAGTCTGTCGCCTATACCGATACGTCTGGGGGAACAGCTAACAAACCTAACAGAACTAATCATATTACCTCCCAATATGAAGGACTGCCTTTTGATTAGTTCAGCAATGCAGGGTTATTTTTACTCTTAAATTGTTTCTGCCCACTATCCAACCCAATGCCATGCAATCTAATGTAATGTGATGTTTCTGCCCACTATCCAACCCAATGCCATGCAATCTAATGTAATGTGATGTTTCTGCCCACTATCCAACCCAATGCCATGCAATCTAATGTAATGTGATGTGATGGAGTGCAATCTGATGTGATGCAAAGGGATGTGATGCGAGTGCAGACGATAGCCGACATGAACTTGAGACTCCTGAATGGCCACTCTCCTGTCTATCATCAGGGTATTGAGCTCTGAAGTGTGGTTAGTTCCATTGTCACGCTGCAGTGTGTCTACGTAGGTGGTGCACCTCTTTCTCCTCCTAGCTGTGACTTGTGTTGGCTTCACGGGACAGTTTTGGGTGCGTGACAGTGGTTCATCCTTCTCTCTCTACAGGTCTGACTGGCCTTGTGTGTGAGCTGCTGGAGTCCTCTAGAGGTCCACCCATGTGCGGACCCCCAAAGTGATATGTATTTAGCCGCGGAAAAATATTTTTTGCCAGCGACCCCCATAAGAAAAGATTGTGGGTGTGGGGTTTGATTGACAGCATCTATTTCATTGCAGGGTGCTGGCCCCTCTCACTCAGGCACGCACAGACTAGGATACTTTAAATCATAAATTATAGAGTGCCATTTTCGGTTTAGATAAAACTCAGTTTTGTATTTGATCGGTTATTTTCCAAAGTTTTATTTGCTCCTCTAAATAATAAAGGAAATAGATGAGTAGTCAAGCCAGATAAAACAATAGAATACACATTAAACAGTACTTTTTTGCCCTAAATCCCCCAAAATGAGATTATTGTGATTAGTTTAGCTTGCAAGGTGATATAAGTTATGCCTGTATCAGTTTGTTCTTGTTATAGTCTGATTTGTGAGTCTACTGCCTATCATTGACACTACTGTATGCATAATAATAACAATAACTTACATCATCAGCCACTGTAATCCTGATGATCTGATTGGCCATCGTCTGGATCTGAGGAAGACTGGCCAACTGGTCTGCTGTCAACTAGACAGACAGACAGAGTTAGACTGGGTACTGGGTAGGTAGGTATAGGTAGTAGCCCAAGATTTAGACTCTCGTAGCGTTTTTTCTGACGTCATCACTCTCTACGAGAGTCTAAAGGCTTATTCATAGTCTGGATTTTCGGTGGTGAGGTGACCACCGGAGCTGAAATAACGTTGAGCGGTGGTGAGTAAAAACAGAGAGAAGGGCTGGAGCAGTGGCGGTGGTTTGCTCTTCACCGCGGCTCGTGACGTCATGTTGTAGTTCGGTGGCCACCTCACCACCAAAAATTCAGACTATGAATGAACCTTGAAGCGTTATTCATAGTCTGGAGTTTCATAGATAGATAGATCTTACTGCAGCATGGGAGAACATGTGATATTTCAGCATCTCCTGAAGTTTGTGTTGAGCCTGCATGGAGAAATGCAACACATGTGGGCTAATATTATTAGTCAGTAATACGAATAACACAAAAAAAATCACACCCGTGTGAAGTGAGGGGCGCTCTTATCATCATACATTCATCATATATCACATTCCGTGCTCAACCAATCAAATCATCACAAATGTCATTAGGCTTGAACAGAGCACCACTTTACTTTACACTTTTTTAAATAACATTTTTTATTACTCCTTATTACATGCAGTCTTGTTCAATTAACTGTTGCAGCCTTAGTTATCATGAGACGTTTTGAACAGAAACCCATCCATCCGTAAATGCTCTTACGTGGTTTAGCATGTAGATAATGCTCCCGTCCCTGGCTCTGTCTACAGCCTGGTTGGTGGGCACAAGCACAGTGAGGGGCCCCGGGCCCCGCAGAGGGAGGGGGGCCCCGCAGTTCTATAGGACCAACACACATACATAGACATAGAGTAGATCAGTGGTTCCCAAACTTTTTAGCTCGAGACCCAAAAGAGAAAGTAGACTTTTGCCCGGGACCCAAACTGACAGATCTGTTAGAACTTTCAGGTGACAATGACAATGCATACTTTTTTGGGAATGTTTTTGTAAAATGTTTTGAAATAATAATAATATATATATATAAATAAGTAAGAAACAAAAACTAAATGTGTCTGCGACCCACAAATTGGTCGTGACCCAGTTTTTGGGAACCAATGGATTAGATACAATACAACACAACACACATAGATTAGACACACAATATCTAGTAATTATACATAGAAGCTACAAGTACTGCGGGCTATAGTAGCCTACTGTAACGAGATGTAGTCAAATGCTAAGGGTCAAAAACAGAAGACCTCACGTGTAATTTAAGCTGACAAAGGTTGATCAATCAATCAATCCTACTTCTCGGAAAAATGGTTTTTAGCAACACATACTTGAATAAGCCATAACTGTTTGACACGATAATAACTCCACAACTTCCTTCTTAAAATGAAACTTTCTGACCACTCACTGCATTCTGAGATTATACAAAACAGTCTATACTCACATCAACCAGAGACAAGAAACGGTTGTATTTCTCATCTAGGGTCAGAATCTCTCCGATTGTCTTGTCAGCAAACTGGCAGGCAGGCAGGCCGGCAGGCAGGCAGGCAGGCAGGCAGGCCAGACAGACAGACAGACAGACAGACAGACAGACAGACAGACAGACAGACAGACAGACAGACAGACAGACAGACAGACAGACAGACAGACAGACCAAAAAGCTGACAAAAAATGCATTCTCGGGTGCAGTACTTGTTTAGACAGTTTTTGGTTAGACCAGTCATTAGTCCTACAACTACAACCTATGATCTCAAACCCTCACCCTAAACCTAACCTCCCACGGGGCAGCACACCTAAACCTAACCTTAACCCATGTCTAACCAATGACTAGTCTAAACTAAGTATGCACCCCCTCAGGTCGGGATACCAATTGGATAGAGAACTCACACAGGATATAGATTAAACAAGTGCAATTGGAAGCGATTGGAAGCAATTTGGAACTGGAACACTATCAAATTTAAGCTGATAAATGGGTACTCGCTACTGAATTTTGCAATCCACCTGGAAATATATATTTTTGTTCATTAAATGGAGTCTCCTGTTACTGAACAAACACTCTATGGCAATAATTACAATCAGAATATATAGTGTTTTAACCTTTAAAGAAATGTTGTTTTAACACAAAATAATATCATTTAATAATTCATACCATTTCCCTTCCTAGAAATGTAATGTCAAAAGTGCAAAAGTTGTCTTTGAAATGTAGTTGAGTGTATCCATTGTAAAGTACATTTTAAAATGTGCGCCGTTGTCTCACCTGTTCATCCAGCGGGCTACCAGGAAGAGGTTCACTGATTGTGATTGGCCGGTCGATGATGTGAATAATCCCATTGGATGCTGGGATGTTTGCCTGGAGGACAGTGTACAGTCTGCTGGGAGCCTGCAACAGGATGAACTGCTGTAGAAACGAACACACACACACTCATGTTATTTTTTCTTGAAGCGCGTGGAATGCTTTTATACCAATAAAGAAATAAAGTATTCTATGTTAGTTCCATCATGCAGATGTGTTGGGCGAGTGGTCGAGTTGGCACCAAAACATTGTGGGCACCTCAATGCTATTATAATTATTTCCCCCCCAAATTGTAAAACAAAAACTTTATGCTTTTTAGTGTGGAGTACGTACCGTCCGTAGATGTTACCTTGTTTCCCTTGTCCCTGGCTGTGAGTACCGTAGATGTTACCTTGTTTCCCTTGTTCCTGGCTGTGAGTACCGTAGATGTTACTGTAGATGTTACCTTGTTTCCCTTGTCCCTGGCTGTGAGTACCGTAGATGTTACTGTAGATGTTACCTTGTTTCCCTTGTCCTTGGCTGCGAGTACTGTAGATGTTACTGTAGATGTTACCTTGTTTCCCTTGTCCCTGGCTGTGAGTACCGTAGATGTTACTGTAGATGTTACCTTGTTTCCCTTGTTCCTGGCTGTGAGTACCGTAGATGTTACCTTGTTTCCCTTGTCCCTGGCTGTGATGCTGCCTCCGTCCAGGTTGAAGTCCTGACTCTCCAGCTGCTCATAGAGATGCTGACCCACCATCAGGTGGTTCTGGCACAGCGGAAACAGCCCTGCTTCTGTGTCATTCACTCCCTGAATGAAACATGCTGACGTTTACATCTACGCAGATTATGTCATATTTAAGGGCGCAACAGTTAAAGTGGCACAATGTCACTTTTTTTTTATTAATAAAAATATTAATTTGTCCAATCTGTATGGCAGATAAATGTTAACACAATATAAATTGAGGTGATTTTATTTTGTCCCTGCTCTTCCATTGAGACATTTGGATCGTGTCAAAGGTCATGTCTCACCTAAACACATATGACACCAATCTTGACCTGATTAGCTCCAGCTTTTATCGAACAAATCGATTTAACTGGTTCACAGTTTACACACACACACACACACACACACACACACACACAATATTCAACTAATTAAAAAAAGTAAAAGTAATTGATAGATTAATCACAAAACAACTCACATTGCATGAGACGTTGTTAGATGGCTGTTTTCACTATGCACAAAATAGAGATGCCAGTGTTAAAGTGGTTAATATTAAATTATCAGAACAATTATAATGTTATTTTTATTAGTATACTTAGTAAGAGCATAGAGCAGTATTAGTAGTTTTGCGATTAGTTTATTATTATTATTGATAACTTACAGACACAGGGATGAATGCAGTAAAAGGTCCAAGTTGAGTCAATCTGAGCTCACAGCCTTCCTCTGAAACATCATAATCACACAGTTTAATAATAATTCATTAATTCATGCATTAATATATTTATTTTGTATTATTTTTGTTGTTGTTATACAAAGATAACCCAAATATGAGAACAATATTATATAATAATGGTTATATAATATATAACCACACTGTCCTAAGCAACGTTAACAAGGAACATTTCACTTTTTTCAACATTTCCATATTATGGGTCCTCAATATTGCATTCTTCACCCAAAGAGTAGTTACATGCTCCTCCCAGTTCAGATAGATATAGGCTTCCTGAACCAGTGTACATTTTTTATTTAGTTTAGTCACATTCTTTTGAAAATAATTTCATTAACATTTAGTAATATTTTAGCCATCTGAAATGTTTTAGTTTTCGTCTAGTTTTAGTTGACTATATATCATTTGATGGAGTTGGTTTTGTCGGCACAAATGTATTTTGGTGGGCCTTGATAGCATCGTAATGGCTGATTTGACACTGATTTGATCTACAAGCTTGTATGTAGATGTTAGATCTGTTATTTTCAGAGCGCAACACCCGAGTGCAACCAAACGCAACAAATGACAAAATATTACTTCTTCACTAGTCCCTCGCTTTTTTGTTGGAGGTAGTCGACAAACATTTTTAGTCATCGTTTTAGTCGATGAAATTGATACTGTCCTGAACTATAGTTCATTTAGTCAGGACAAGGAAAGGTTCTGCGACCAGCACTCCGAAGCTCGGATTGAGTTAAATCACCTGCCTTTCAGAAGAAATGTCCGCTCGTTGGAAGGAGCATGTGTTGTGCTTTAGCAGTATTTTGTTTTTTTTGTGTGTTTTTTTCTTTTTTTTTTACCAGCAATGGCGTTCCTGACGGCGGCCGACAGCTTCCCTTGCAGCGGTCCACCATCTTTGTGTAGCTCCAACAACCGTCTCAACAGGTTACCATAGCAACGCATCCCATCCCCCACCTCATCATTAGCACATTCGCACCTGAGACAGACAGACAGACGTTCTAAACAAAAAGGTTTCCTCGTGGTGTTCGAGGATCTATTCCTGGTCCTCCATAATATCGTAATGTGTGCGCTGCGATGTGATGCATTGTGATGTCAGGTTGTAAGTGGTCCAGAAAGATACCAATTTTATCCAATCAGGATAGAGAACTCAGTCAGGATACGCATATTAAACAAGTGAAATGACATGAAGAAATTAGTAGACAAAATTGGAACCGGAACACTATCAAAATGAAGCTGATGAATGGGTTAATTAAGATGTGGAGAGAGTATAAATATATTGACAGTGCATTGTTCAAAGCCCGAACACAATCTATTGACTGATCATAATGTGCTCTGAAAATGCACACGTAAAAGGTTGAGAATGTTGACCAACAAGTGTAATGCTTTATTGGGTCATCCACTCACAGTTAACAGTCTTTCTGGAGGATGTACTGTAATTCTGAAAACTGTTAATAAATATTTCAATCAATCATACCACACCTATAGATGTGACCTACGTGTGTGTGTGTGTGTGTGTGTGTGTGTGTGTGTGTGTGTGTGTGTGTGTGTGTGTGTGTGTGTGTGTGTGTGTGTGTGTGTGTGTGCGTGCGTGCGTGCGTGCGTGCGTGCGTGCGTGCACCTGGGTTGTCCATCCAGACCAGTGTGACAGGTGGCTGTGGGGTGACAGGGGTTTGATGAACAGGCAGGAATCACATGACAGCCCAGCTGTACGGAGGACGAGTCCACAGGACTCATGCCTACCATACACTGACAACTAGACTAGAGAGGGGAGGGGGGGGGGGGGAGGGTGAGGGATGAGGGAGAAAGAGAGAGATAGGGAGAGGTACTAGTTAAATTCATGTGACTAGTATGACTACGGGTAATAAAACAGCAGTTGATGTTATTAAAGTGAGACCGACATGCCGGGAAGAGGCGCACGCACACACGCACGCATGGACACGTACCTTGTTGGGTCCCTTAAAGACACAGACAGTGGAGTTGAGGGCACAGCCACCATTGTCGGTGGAGCACGGGTTTATGGGGGCGCAGATCTTTCCGTCGCCGCGGTAACCCTGTTTACAGGCACATTTGACCTTTGACCCCGAGGCTGAGCACTCTGCATTCACGTCACAGTCCCCCTGTGAACACACACCTGGATGGACAGACAGACAGACAGACACAGACACAGACACAGACACAGACACAGACACAGACACAGACAGACAGACAGACAGACAGACAGACAGACAGACAGACAGACAGACAGACAGACAGACAGACAGACAGACAGACAGACAGACAGGCCACTGTTAAGATGTTATACATTTGTTGTTGTATATTTTTGATCATCTTAATCTCTATGTGCCATCACGTGACAGACAGACAGACAGACAGACAGACAGACAGACAGACAGACAGACGTTTACTTGGACAGGTGTTCTTGGAGGTCTTGCGGTGTCCAGGCAGACAGTCACACACAGCGGCGTCTCCCACTGTTTTACAGTAGGAATAACTGCTGCAGTTCTTACAGCCCGCACTCACTGCACGACACAACACAACACAGTACACTTATGTTACATAATGCACAATGTACACTTATGTTATATAAATCAAATACACAACACAAACAATAACACACACGTAGTATAGTCATCATGTGCGTGTGTCATAGCAGAGGTGCTCAGATTATGGGTCAGGACCAGAGTGAGGTCACGGGAAGATTGACAACTGACAACTGTAATTGTTGAGAACCACTGCATAAATAATACTGTTTAATAGTGCTGTGATCAGAGCGAGGCGAGGTCACCTTGGTCACATCGTGGCCCGCTGTATGGAGGCTGGCAGTAACACTCTCCATTTCCCTCTGGGCCGCTGTTACACACTCCATTCACACAGTCACACTCTGGAGAGAGAGAGAGAGAGAGAGAGAGAGAGAGAGAGAGGCACAGACAGACAGACAGACAGACAGACAGACAGACAGACAGACAGACAGACAGACAGACAGACAGACAGACAGACAGACAGACAGACAGACAGACAGACAGACAGACAGACAGGCCACTGTTAAGATGTTATACATTTGTTGTTGTATATTTTTGATCATACATGTGCCATCACGTGACAGACAGACAGACAGACAGACAGACAGACAGACAGACAGACAGACAGACAGACAGACAGACAGACAGACAGACAGACAATTGTCATGGTGACATACGTTTGTCGCAGCTGGGTCCATAGGTGTTTAGGTTCTGACATTTCTCACAGGAAATCCCAGAGAAACCCTCCTACAAAATATACAAGGCCATACTGTACAAATCAAATGAAAATGATCATAACATCAACAACATTTACCGTATAAAGAGAAATAAATAAAATAGGATTTCACGGTTCACCTCACTTTCACCTTGAATTTGTGTTGTGTATTGTTCCCATTTGTCATAGCTCAGGCTCAGGCTATGGCAAAGATTGGAGGCAGGAGACGAAGTAAAAGTGTAACAGAACTGTCTATTTATTATAAAATAGGCCTAATGCCAGGATACTAAGGCATGAACTGGAGAACTGAAATAACATAAGGCTATAAGGATCCTATGAGGTGTGGAGTCAGTAATCAGTGGTTTAAGTGTGGGTGTGTGAGCCATAGTGTGGTGTGTGTGTGTGTGTGTGTGTGTGTGTGTGTGTGTGTGTGTGTGTGTGTGTGTGTGTGGATGGAAAGAATATCTCAAAACATAAAGAACACAAAAGGCATGGATAACAAGCATGGGAGTGGAGGCACAGGCATGCCTCCTCTGGATCTCTCTGAATGAATGGCAGTATTGCAACGTGTTGTGTAAGTGTTCTCAGCCCACCCAGACCTCTAAACCAGGTGTTCCCAAACTTTTTTGGACCAGGTACCCCTTTTGGGGTAGATATTTTTCCAGGTACCCCCTCATCCTCGCAACACGGATAACAATATATTTACAACCACAAGCAGTGTTTCCTGCAGGAAAAAGCTTTGGCATGGTGCTGGGCACAGGCCGCAATTTTAAATGTAGACGTCTAAATGTAGACGTCTAAATGTAGACGTCTAAATGTGTACGTCTTCTCTTATGGGGGTCCCTGGCATATCTTTTCAAATGGGGGTCCACAGGCTAAGTAGTGTCAATTTGGGGGTCCTTGACATGAAAAAGTTTGGGAACCACTGCTTTAAACACTTTAGCACTTTATGAACATGAACAAAATAGATGGGTCCCCCCTGGAACTCCTCGCAGGTACCCCTGGGGGTCCCCGGACCCCACTTTGGGAACCACTGCTCTAAACCACCCATCTGACCACCGTCTGCGGCACAGGAGGATTTGAACACGTTGCAATACTGCCATTCATTCAGAGAGATCCAGAGGAGGCAGGCCTGATGCCTGTGCCTGTGCCTGATGCCTATTAAACACACCCATCTGCCTAACTCAATTAATTGCTGCTTTCCTGGTGCCACGATCCCAGTTCTTCTTGATAAACTCCCCAGCCTCATACAGTCACTCCCACCATCCGTCTCTAAACTCATAATCCACATAGGAACAAATGACACCGGACTCCGCCGCTCGGAGCAGATAAAAGGCGACTTTCTACGCTTTGTTGATGTCCTCCTATAGCCCCATATGTGCCCTCTCCCTACGCTCATTCTGTACAGAATGAGCGTAGGGAGAGGGCACATGGGGCTAAATGTCCTCCAAGGTAGTGGATTATCCTTCTTCATCTCGGGTCCCATCCCACGCTTCCGTTGTGGCGATGAGAGATTCAGTAGAATCGCCAGCCTGAACACATGGCTACACCGTCTCTGCCGCACCCACAAACAATCTTAACTACATTGACAATTTCAATCTGTTCTGGGGCCGCACGTCCTTCTTCAGCAGTGATGGGCTTCATCCAAATAAACTTGGTAGCAAAGTTTTAGCAGCTAATTTAATCATCGGTCTCCGTTACATTCCCCTAGACCTGTCAACAGACTCAACACTGTCCATCGTTCAGTCCAATGTTGTGACGAATTGACTTCCCAAGTTCCCCCCGGTCCCGGCCCCCAGCATAATAGTTCTGCCCCTTTCCCTACACCTCTCCATTCTGGGCTCGGACCAAATCACCTTCACGCATTGTCATCATCACCCCCTCTCCCTCTCCCCCCCCGCCCTCCTCCTCCCTCCACCGTCCCCGCAGAAACGCTAGAGGGCGATAAAGGACCCTTTTTCCATGAATGAAATGGACAATATCTTCTACACTATAGAGGTATTCATATCTTACACCTAAATATAAATAGCTTAAAATGTCCCACCAAAATATCGGAAGTTAGAAACATGTTCGGGAATGGGAAAGTGGACATTCTCTCATTCTCTGAAACAAAACTGGATGACTCTGTACAAGATGCAGAAATTGAGATACATGGGTACCTACACTATATCATTAGAAGGACCGAGATCGCTCAGGGGGTGGGGTGTGCATATATATAAGATCAAATATTAACTACAATGTGCTCTTGGAACCAGGTATAAACACAGAATCTGTCTGGGTCAAAATATTTTCCCCCAAATCCAAACCCCTATTTGGAGCAATATACAGACCACCCGATCAAAATCATTTTTATGATGTAATTGAACAGGATATCAAAGTAATAGGACATTCTGAATTAATTATTCTCTGCGACTTCAACACCAGTGTTCACCAAAAAAAACAATACATTCAAACAATTTACCAAATTCTGTAACCTGCATAGCCTCACACAATTAATACAACACATTACAAAACCAGCCTCTAAATCAACCATTGACCTGATTCTGTCATCAGACCCGTCCAGAATCACAAAAAGTGGGGTAATAGAGAGTAGTTTAAGCGACCATAACATCATATTTTGCACCCGAAAAATTCATAAATCCGCAGTTCATTGTCACACTAGCCTACAGTCAAAAACAGATCCATGAAACATTATACCAGTGAAGCTCTCATAGAAGCTCTTGATAAAATAGACTGGTCAAATATCCTAGATTGCACATCTGTTGATGAAACATGGACCAGATTCAAAGATTTTTTTGGATATTCTGGATAGTATTGCCCCGACAAAAACGGTAAGGGTCAAAGCCCATACAGAGCCTTGGATGAAAGGGGAAATATTGAATGCCATCAAGCTACGAAATACAGTTTACTCAGAATATAACAAAAACAAAAACGATCAATCACATGAAAAATACAAAAAGCAACGCAATGTAGTAAAAAGCCTCATTTCAAAAGCCAAAAAAACTTCATAAATGAGAACATTGAATCAAACAAAAAACATCCTGAAAAACTCTGGGAGGCTTTAAATAAATTAGGGTGTAGCAATAAACTTCAAACCAAATCCTCAAACTTCTCCATTATTTCAAGCGGCTCCATTATCACAGACAAAACAAATTGTAGCAAACAGTTTTAATAATTTCTTCACTAACATTGCCACCCAGTTGGTAAATAAACTCCCCCCGCATTCAGGCCTGTACAGTGCTGAACACATCAAAACCTACTACTTAAAATTAGGGGCCCAACAAGATTCCTTTTCAATACAACCAGTAGGAAACGAAGAGGTGTTGAAAAAGCTCATGGCCCTTCAGCCAAACAAGGCCACTGGCTATGACAATATCCCCAGCAGATTCCTCCGAGACGCTGCTGTCTCCATAGCACCAATCATAGCCCACATAACAAATGTATCCATCAGCCAATGCTATGTCCCAAAGGAACTGAAGATGGCACGAGTAATCCCCCTATTTAAGAAGGGAAGCAAATTAGATACTGGGAACTACCGCCCTGTATACATCCTTCTACATCTAAGGTCATAGAGAGATTAATTTATGAACAGATCAACAGCTACCTAAACGAACGCAACCTGCTGTTCGAGTTCCAGTCTGGATTCAGAACATCCCACTCCACTGACACCTGCCTATTGTACTTACACGACTACATCAAGCGTGAGGTAGATTCGGGCAAGTACTGTGGCATGGTCATGCTGGACCTCCAAAAAGCGTTTGACACTGTTAACCACTCAATCCTACTTGACAAACTGGAGGCGATAGGATTTACTAGTACATCAGTACGCTGGATGAAATCCTACCTTGAGGGTAGAGAACAAATGGTGGACATAAATGGAACCTCCCCCCTCTCAGTGAACTAAGGGGTGCCCCAAGGAAGCATACTAGGGACACTATTATTTCTATTATACATTAACGACATGAGTGCTGCCTGTAATTGTAAACTGTTCCTGTTTGCAGACGACTCAGCACTCCTGATTTCGGGAGAACACAAAATACAGGTTGAGGAGGCACTCAGCTCAGAACTCACCAATATCCGAACTTGGCTTACAGATAACAAACTCTCATTACATTTAGGTAAAACAGATTCCATCCTCTTTGGGTCCAACCATTCCCAGGTTAATTGTAAAGGATTTTAAGGTCAGTATTGATGACATAGTAATAGCCAACAAAGAAGAGGTTACATATCTGAGCTGTATCCTGGACAATAAACTGACGGGTGAAGACATGGCAACAAGAGCGATCAAAAAAGTAAATCAGAGAACAAGATTCTTGGGCAGAATCTCCACATTTGTTAACAAGACGGCTCTCAGGACACTAGCTGGAGCTCTCATTCAGCCCTTATTTGACTATGCATGCACCTCCTGGTATTCCAACATCTCAATGTCACAAAAAAATAAGCTCCAGACCTCCCAAAACAAATTAATCTGACTTTTACTAGGATTAGGGCCCATGACCCACCTCTGTGCAACACAATTTGATAGTATAGGTTGGCTCAGTATTGAGGACAGAGTTAAACAACTGAAAATGGGACTAGCATTCAAGATTGTAAATGCAGCTCTGCCGTCCATGCCCACAGTGCCCATTTACTTGACTGATTACCTCAAAAAGGTGAGCAACTCCCACAGCCATAATACAAGAGGGAGTGTAAATAATGATCTGGTACCACCCATTTTCAGAACAAATATGGGTAAATTCACATTTCACAGCACTGCCACTCAAGTGTGGAATGCCCTGCCCCCTTCCCTCAAAACAAGCAGATCACTGGTTTCCTTTAAAAAGGGTCTGAAAACTCACCTGTCACTGTCATCAGGTCAAAGGGAGAGAAGGTGATTGGCTCCCCCCCCCCCCCTTTTTTATGTTTTATTAATGTATTTATATATTCCAACCTGTACATATACTGTAGATTTAGCGTGTTTGAGAAACGTATTGTTTGTTGTCACTGTTGTCATTATGAATGAATGCATGAGACCCGAATGGAAACAAGACCGCAAGGTCTTTCTTCGGTACCGTCCTTTTGGACCAATGCTGTGCTTGACTGTACCCTGTACTGTTTGCATCAAATTGTCAATTTTGCATCAATCAATCAAAAAACAGTGGTGTGCCGCATGCATTTTCAGAGCATGTTTATTTAATTGGTCAATCAATCAATTGTGTTTGATTTGATCAATGGAACTAAGATTAGTTTAAGTTCCTAGTTCCTGGTTGAATTAAGTTAGTTCCTGCATGGTTAAGGTTTTGGGATCACACGAAAACTCATTTTCAAGGTTTTAATATAGTGTGTGTGTGTGTGTGTGTGTGTGTGTGTGTGTGTGTGTG
Organism: Protomyctophum bolini; assembly: GCF_963924005.1. Classification (NCBI taxonomy): domain Eukaryota; kingdom Metazoa; phylum Chordata; class Actinopteri; order Myctophiformes; family Myctophidae; genus Protomyctophum; species Protomyctophum bolini. The sequence goes on along the minus strand of NC_137863.1, from coordinate 25,146,318 downwards.
TGTGTGTGTGTGTGTGTGTGTGTGTGTGTGTGTGTGTGTGTGTGTGTGTGTGTGTGTGTGTGTGTGTGTGTGTGTGTGTGTGCGTGCGTGCGTGCGGAAGGGTGTTGATTCTTACCTCACAGACACAGGTTCCGTTGCCCAGTTCTCCATCTAGACACGTCCCATGGAAGTTACACACCTTCCCCAACGAACTGGGACACCCTGGACACACAGACACACAAATGCACGTACGCGTGCATGCATGCACACACACACACACACACACACACACACAGATGGACAGACACAGGCAGACATGATAGCTTTCGCCTTTCTTTACATTGTATTATTTACAATACATGACTATTTAACCTGTGGTTTGTTGACTAGAGTTCATGTCATTTACTCAGATCTTACACTTGGAACTCACTCTTGATAAAATCGTCGGATAAATACCTACTGTACATTGCGTGCGTGCCTGCATGCGTGCATGTGTGCGTGTGTGCGTACGTGGGTGCGTGCGTGCGTGCTTGAGTGTGACTCACGAAGACACAGTGGGCCCCAGTGATCAGGACAGCAGTGTGTCTTCAGGATGATTCTGCTGCAGGTGTGTCTGCAGCCTGGAAGCTCCACCCCAATGTCGCTCCTATATACCGCGTATCTACACACAACGCAATCACACAGCTGTTCATTACATGACATTAACCAGAAGTTGGTGCCCAAGAGTATAGAATGTACTTCTGGGGCTGTAACTTTCATTGAGTTATAATATACATAGTGTATATTACAGTATAACTCAAATTTTCATATCAAGGTCCATTATTTATTTGGCATTTGAACCATATATAGACCACCATTTAATAAGGCTAAATTGATTTAGCTAGCCTCAGTTTAGCCTCAAAATTATTTTGTTGTCGTTGGATAAGATTTTGTCCACTTTTCTATGATACAGAGGAGAGACAACAGGCATGACACATTGGTCAAAATAACAATTCTTCTACTTTCTCTAATCGTGTAGACTTCTTGAAAATTACTGTACTGCAGGTGTTTAACAATAATTTAACTGAGTGTAAAATAAAATCATTTGCTTTCATTTTACACTCTCAAGAGTTAAAGATCTATAAGGGTCTATTTGGTTACCAAGTCTCCCAATCATTTAGCTGGGGACCACCTGGAACCCCCTCAAGGACCACTGGTTGAAAACCACTGGTCTATGCTGTACCTGCAGTCGGCCACGCCCATGCCAGTGCTTGTCTTGGTGAAGGGGGCGGGGCAGGAGGAAGTGTAAGAGGCTGCACAGGAAGTGCAGGTGGTGTGGTGAATCAGTGTCTGCTCTACATCACAGCGACCCGGAGCCTGTTGACAGTGTGGACACTGAATGTTACATTCATTTAGAGGATTAAGGAAACTGCAAAGAAGTGTCCCATATTCAATGGATCCAAATATTGTACTTTTACTCCACTACATTTACTGTATCTGAAAACTTTACTTACTAACCCTAATGGGTCCATTTGGCTCCATTTGTACACTCAGAGTTAAATCAACATTGATTTTACAATATAAATTGGGGTCTCAGAGATATAAATGCCACTAAATGGGAGTCCATACAGTATATGCATGTCAAACTGGTGGTCCTTGAAATTAAACATGTTGAGAATCACTGCTATAGAGCCGTAAAAATCGTATCTCTTATGGGGGTCCCTGGCATATCTCTTCAAATGGGGGTCCGCAAGCTGATGATTAGTGTCAATTTGGGGGTCCTTGACATGAAAAGGTTTGGGAACCACTGCTGTAGAGTATGTACATTGTACATCTGAATGTTCTGGTACCCAATCACTGCCATGTTTGAAACAATGGCCTGCATGCTGTCATGTGACGTTCTACATGTGCTTTGATTGGTCCATCCGTTTCAATGGTTACTAGGGGCGGTGGAGGAGGTATACAGTGCTGGTGCTGTAGTGTACAGCCTATAATATTATAGTCATTATTATAGGATTTGGGTGTCCTTATTAAGGACCAGGGACCCCTTGTCACATACAAAATGTGTGTGTGTGTGTGTGTGTGTGTGTTAAATATTTCAAACATATTCTACATTTTCTTTTAATTATTGCAAATATACTATATGTGTATGTATGGTTAAAGTGGTGTGTGTGTGTGTGTGTGTGTGTGTGTGTGTGTGTGCGCGTGTGTGTGCGTGTGCGTGTGCGTGTGTGTGTGTGTGTGTGTGTGTGTGTGTGTGTGTGTACCTGTGTTTGAGCCGTGCAGCAGGACACACAGAGCAGCAGCAGTAGCAGCAGCGGTGGCAGCATGCTGGACGGGAGTCGTACCGACAACCTGCCTTCAACTCCCCTCATTAGTAAGTCCAACAGAGCCTTGTTGTTGCTTGTTCCTCCACTGAATGGAAGTGAAACGTCTGTGTGGTGTCTGGTACGTCTCTCCTCCCCTCTGTAGCCCCTCGCTCTCTCCCCCTCTCTCCCCCCCCCCCCCCTCTCTCTCTCTCTCTCTCTCTCTCTCTCTCTCTCTCTCTCTCTCTCCAGAGGGAAAACAATTTCTGGTGGTGGAGTGAGAACCTCCTTATCTCCTCTCCTCCTCTCTCACACTCCCAACGTAAATACACACACACACACACACACACACACACACACACACACACACACACACACACACACACACACACACACTGAGAGAGAGAGACAGGAAGGTTGGTCAGTTTCCTGGTTTTTCCAGTGTTTGGACGGAAATCCTGTGTCAGCTCTCACACACACACACACACACACACACACACACACACACACACACACACACACACACACACACACACAGGGAGGCCACATACATGGAGCTGCCCGGCATATGCCTTGCAACTCCATGCCAGCCTATACCTGTCTACGGCTCACAATCCTGTCTGTCTGTCTGTCTGTCTGTCTGTCTGTCTGTCTGTCTCAGTAGTGTTGTATAAAGTAAGTAGCTCATCACTTGGAGGAACATTCATAGTGTTATGTTGATATAGAATGTAAACCATAGTCATGAGTCATGACCCCTGACATGTTAAAACCACACACACACACACACACACACACACACACACACACACACACACACACACACACACACACACACACACACACACACACACACACACACACACACACACACACACACACACACACACACACACACATTTATACCTTGAATTAATATACCAGTGAGGACATAAATATCTTAGGATGCCAATTTTATAGATTTTATAGATTTTTACAATCCTTTGCCAATTTTAACCGTACGACTGAAGCCGTAAACAGGTCTGTTTACTGTAAACGACAAGTACTGTATATCAGCCATATCTCCAACCCCAAACCCTATAAGCCTAACCTCTAAAAGGAAAATGATCCTCACAATGTCTATTTCTCAAATTATAATATATTTGTGTATTTGTGGGGACACTTGGTATAACAAGTACACAGTCACACAGTCACACGCATGTATGCACACAAAGTCAGTCAGACTGACACGCAAGAAGCATGTTGTTTTGTCCTGTTTTGTCTTTTACCACATGAACCCTGTTATCGGCCTAACAAACATTCAACAAAAATAGCAGATCTAAGCTCGTAGATCTTGTAGATCTGCTATTTTCGGCAATACCATTTAGTATAGACAAAGAGAGGAGGAGCCCAGAGCCCACGGGGCTAGTGTTTAAATCTTAGTGTTTATTGTTTATTGTTTTCCGGTTCGTGCTATGTTTGATTTCACAGCACTGTGGTCAGTGGTTGTTGTTTTAAAGTGTGATTTCACAGCACTGTGGTCAGCGGTTGTTGTTTTAAAGTGTGATTTCACAGCACTGTGGTCAGTGGTTGTTGTTTTAAAGTGTGATTTCACAGCACTGTGGTCAGCGGTTGTTGTTTTAAAGTGTGATTTCACAGCACTGTGGTCAGCGGTTGTTGTTTTAAAGTGTGATTTCACAGCACTGTGGTCAGCGGTTGTTGTTTTAAAGTGTGATTTCACAGCACTGTGGTCAGCGGTTGTTGTTTTAAAGTGTGATTTCACAGCACTGTGGTCAGCGGTTGTTGTTTTAAAGTGTGATTTCACAGCACTGTGGTCAGCGGTTGTTGTTTTAAAGTGTGATTTCACAGCACTGTGGTCAGTGGTTGTTGTTTTAAAGTGTGATTTCACAGCACTGTGGTCAGCGGTTGTTGTTTTAAAGTGTGATTTCACAGCACTGTGGTCAGCGGTTGTTGTTTTAAAGTGTGATTTCACAGCACTGTGGTCAGTGGTTATTGTTTTAAAGTGTGATTTCACAGCACTGTGGTCAGAGGTTGTTGTTTTAAAGTGTGATTTATGACCCTTAGCAGGTCTGTAATTCGGAGAGTGTACAAATGGAATCACGTTTTATCTTTGGTACCCCAAACTGCACTGTCAAATGATCTGTTCATTTAACTCAGTGTACAAATGAAACCCCAGAGGACCCCAAAAAGGGTCCCTTTTGGTTCCATTTGTACACTCTGAGTTACAGCCCTAAAGTGTCCACCCATGAACCCCTAGTGCTCCCCAGACACAACGTTGAGAAACAGTGAAAACAGATCTATTTGACAGTGGTGGATGTACTTAAGTACAATGTTGAGGTATTTGTACTTTACTTATACTTTACTAATATTTCCAATTTCAAATACTGTTACTTCTGCTCCACTACATCTCACAGCCAAAATCTTTACTTTTACTCCACTACAATTATTTGAAAACTTTAGATACTACGGTAGTTACTATTTTATTTTGTTTAGAAAACATACATTAACCACTTCAGCCCTATACATTCTGGTCATTTGAAAATAGCAGATACAAGCTCACACTGCATCGTCGCATTGTGAGCTTGTAGATCAGCTATTTTCAAAAGATTTTGTACACATTTTGAAATGGGACATTCTGCAATATGAGTACTTTTACTTAAGTACATTTTGCTGCCAGTACATTTTTAACACAGGACTTCTACTTGTAACAGAGTACATAGCAGGATTTATACTTTTACTTAAGTAAAACATTTGAGTACTTTTTCCACCACTGCTGGTGACAGAGGTGATGAGTGTCCACAAGACATGGATTAAAGTTCATTTAGATTCCATAGAGTCTATAGAATCTAAATTAACTTTAATCTATGGCATAGACTGTCTTTTATGGAAGCATGTTGTAACCAAAAATAGGCTATCGACAAGCTTACGTGTCGCTCGCAACACTTTGCAAGCTTGTAGATCGCCTATTTTTTGGTTATTCGTTATTTTAGTTATTTAGTGGTTAAATTATAGCGATATAATACATGTTCAATCGCCCAGAAAACCCTAATGATCTTGGATATTTCATAAAAGCAAAGGTTAAAGCCTCGCTCAATCTGTGATAATTTATTCAACTGGTTGGCTGTATGGCTTAGCTACCAAAAACATCATAATTTATTTTATTCGCAGATTATGACTTTCAGTGGTGAGATTTTATTTAGCTTGAATCCATGCGTCCAACTCAGACCTCAGGAAATGTGTCCAATCAGCAGTTTGGGCAGGAAAGGGCCGTCTTGTGATTGGCCATAAAGCAGACAGGAAACAGTGGGGAAGATAGAGGAAGTGAAAAGAGTGGTAATATCAGCGGAACACGATGGCCACTGAATGACTCCAACAACATGCCTGCTCTTTTGCTCTTTTCCAGTAATGAATAATGAAACAAACTCAACGACATGAGATAGCCTACTTAATACAATACAGTACAGTACGTGTATGTACGTGTATGATTCCTAGAAAGCCATAAAAGTGCATTGCGATGATGATCTGTGCGTCCCGACTCTTGAGGAAAGAGCAGGGCCATTATTAGACATGTACCACATCCTCTAATTCAGGGCTTCCCAAATTCTCTCAGCTTCAGACCCAGAAGATACAGTCTCCCCAGGACCCAAATACACGAGGAATGAACCCCTCCTGATCTACCGTGCAGATGTAAACTAGCATCTTAAACTAAATATGGTGTATTTACATTGCATTCATAATAATGTCCATGAATATAAAATGTCTAAATAAACAAAACATAATAAATAAAGTGAGATGGCTATTTTCACTATTACTTGTATTACTCCTCACACCGCTGATCCGACCAATGTCTGTATAGTGTGGAGGCTTTGTCAGAGTATACCTTCATTGGAAGCAAGCCCTTGCTTCCATTGAAGGTACTCTGACAAAGCAGTATACAGTACAAAGATACAAGGGACAGTGGGATTTTTAACCTTATAGAACACTAAACACAGGTGATTTTCACCCAGACAATTATATTTTTGTAATTCTCATAATGTTGCTGATGTCAGGTTTGTGGGTGTTTCAGTATACCTTCATGATGGTCAGTGACATCATAGAAGGTCCCTGCCCATAATATCCCTGGTTTTATCTACAGGCAGGTGTTCGGGTTCATTTCACCCGTGTTTAGTGATAGTGTGATAGAGAAAAATCCCATACACCTACAATGGACTTTATTATTTTTTATTTCTACTGGATCATTCTCTGATTGTACTTACTTTTTGTTTCAGCTGTAAGGAATATGCATCTATCTACAGCAATTCTATTGTCTGACTAATGCCTTTCACCCACACTCGCACACAATTGTGTACTGTACATGCGTGCCATGCTGGCATGCGTGCTTATGTGTGTGTGGTTGTGGTTGTATCATGAGTTCTGTCAGACAGTGGTTGCAGATTCATAAGAAAATCGAACAAAACCATAACCTTCCTCAAAATCTCAGTTTAAGTAAAACAAACTTTATGTCGATTCAGTTGTTCATACTGCTGACGTTTCTTCTACAGCCACCTCAGTGCGTTCAGAATCAGTTTATTGCGGATATAGATCAGTGGTTGAAATTTGTTTTGTGAAAAAAAAGAAACAAAGGGGTCAGAGTAGGAAAATACAAATCTAAGCTAACTGACGATAACATTCTAAGCAGCACACGAGTCTTAAGGTGCAAAAGAGTGGCAACACATTGGTAAGTCCACATTATCGGCAGGTAGTAGGTAGGTTAAGTACATGAGGTTAAATATTAAGTATAGGTACACATAGCAACAGGTATGTACAACATGAGGTTAAACATAAGAAAAGTCCATATAGCAGCAGCTTGTACTAAATGTGTGTATACCCACTCTTCTAAACCTGTAAAAAAAAAAAAAAGTTGGAAGGTGACATTGAGTGACCTGACCAGTGAGTTCAGAAAACCTAATTGCGCCAGCCAGGCAGAAGGTCTCAATGTGAACCTGACTGAATTTGGGGTTAGGATTAGACATTTAGGGTTAAGGCTATAGATATATGCCTGATGACATATTATGGTTATGGTTAAAAATTACAACATTTAAAATGCCATCCATAAAAGTGTCATTCTAAAATGTCCCCACGACAATAGCACAATTAACTGTCTGTCTGTCTGACTGACATTCTTTGCTGTAAAGGATTCCTCAGAACATTGCCAGGAAACGGGGCATCAGTTAGGGGACAGGAAACAGTGGAAGTTCAGAGGTTGTCGGTGTGAAGCTGCTCAGAGGAACACCTGACTCAGCATTCACCATCCTCCCACAGGAAGAAGGTAAGATCAGACTGGAAAGTGCCACTTCAAGCACATTTTCTGTGAGTAGCAGTTTGTCCTCAGTGGTGTAATTAAAGTAACCCAAGACAGGTATAGCCTACATGGTTACAGTACTTAAGCAGGTCATTACTTAAGGACCCCTTAAGCTGAGAAACAGATGAAGCAGGGACCCCCACTATATACTGAATAAAATTGTGTTGCAGATCAAATGTTTTCATAGATTTCACTTGTTTGACAGCACTATCATCCCTGTTGTGTAAATTAATGTTTTTAAGGGGCGCTAGCCCCTCCAATGCCTGGCTTTGTGTGCGCCAAATTAATGTTTTCTGAGCACTTTAAAAACACTAATGTGTGTGAGTGTGTGCATGCACCAAGGATTGGGATGTAGGCTGTTCTACCATGGGAGTCCTAGACTATGCGGTCCAGCCGCAGAAGCGAAAATAAGGTAACATTTTTATTTTTAAGCTGGATTAATGCTCTTTAATCAAATCTCGTGTTCTCGTGATTTTCTCGAGATATCTCGAGAATGGCATTCAGATGGTCGACATATCGACAGTTCAGGATGGTGCTGTAATGGTGTGGGGGGGCTATTTTCTTCTCAACTGCCTCTCGTTCAAAATATGAACGCGATGGATTATTTAGCGATATTAAGGAAACGAGAGCAAGGTAAAAATAAAAAATATCTCTGTTTTTTCCCGGAACAGAAGGGGGGGGGGGGGGGGGGATTGAAGGAATCCCGGCGCTGATTGTGTTAACAGACCCTTGGACCAGAGGTGTCCCCAAAAATACAAAACTAAAATGACTGTTACAGTATGACTTTTTATTGTCAAGTAAGAAGCATAATAAAACAAATAAAATAGTAGTGCATGTTGAAAATTCCCACAGTATTCATTATTATTTTCTTAAGAGTTCGAGCAGGGTCAGCAGTGTTCCATTGAGTCCAGAGATGTTGAGGTCAATGACTCTCAAGCACGATGAATACTTCGTCGAACGGCGTTGTCGCATGCCAGAAATATCCAACCTATACGCTCACACCTCGTCCCGTCCACGACATGGAGTCTCACACCGCGTCACATCCACGACATGGAGTCTAAACTCACACTGCGTCACATCCACGACATGGAGTCTAAGCTCACACCGCGTCACATCCACAACATGGAGTCTAAGCTCACACCGCGTCACATCCACGACATGGAGTCTAAGCTCACACCGCGTCACATCCACGACATGGAGTCTAAGCTCACACCGCGTCACATCCACGACATGGAGTCTCACACCGCGTCACATCCACGACATGGAGTCTAAGCTCACACCGCGTCACATCCACGACATGGAGTCTCACACCGCGTCACATCCACGACATGGAGTCTAAGCTCACACCGCATCACATCCACGACATGGAGTCTAAGCTCACACCGCGTCACATCCACAACATGGAGTCTAAGCTCACACCGCGTCACATCCACGACATGGAGTCTCACACCGCGTCACATCCACGACATGGAGTCTCACACCGCGTCACATCCACGACATGGAGTCTCACACCGCGTCACATCCACGACATGGAGTCTCACACCGCGTCACATCCACGACATGGAGTCTCACACCGCGTCACATCCACGACATGGAGTCTAAGCTCACACCGCGTCACATCCACGACATGGAGTCTAAGCTCACACCGCGTCACATCCACAACATGGAGTCTAAGCTCACACCGCGTCACATCCACGACATGGAGTCTAAGCTCACACCGCGTCACATCCACGACATGGAGTCTAAGCTCACACCGCGTCACATCCACGACATGGAGTCTCACACCGCGTCACATCCACGACATGGAGTCTAAGCTCACACCGCGTCACATCCACGACATGGAGTCTAAGCTCACACCGCGTCACATCCACGACATGGAGTCTCACACCGCGTCACATCCACGACATGGAGTCTAAGCTCACACCGCGTCACATCCACGACATGGAGTCTAAGCTCACACCGCGTCACATCCACGACATGGAGTCTAAGCTCACACCGCGTCACATCCGTCGCAGGTGGACTGTGCTTATAGATTGGCTATTTACGGCAGCAACATTGACGTATGATGGAGCATACATTGGGCATTGGCTGAACACGGAACACGCAGGCAGACGTACAGTTCAGTATAGACAGCAGCTTATTACAGTAAGGCTTCATATATAATATATGCATCACACCAGAATGCCACTTCAAAACAACACATCTACAAGGTAATGTGTTTGTTTGTAGATCTGTTGCGTTTGGTTAAGGCGACACCATCGTAGTACAGACAATAGGATAGGCTTGAGGGTGGAGGTCCGGTAAGTGATACCAGTTTTATCCAATTAGGAGAGGGAGAACGTACACATGATAAACGAGTGAAAATGGTGATGAAACTAAACAAAAAAAAGTGCAGGCTAAAATGGAATCTCATTTGTTGAGTTCTTGATACCTGATTGGATGAAGTTGGTGGTATGCTTGAAAATATATTTCCTGTTTAAAGAGCTGGAGAGACTGTACAAACACTCCATAGCAACAATTACTGTCACAATATAGAGATGTAACTGTAGTAGTTAAAGCTTAAAAACATCTTTTTAACAAGTAGTTAAAAAAAATGTTTTTTACAAAAACCTTTCACTTATACTTGCTTTAATTACTCCCTTTAAAGACTGGTTGAGGCAGCTAGCATCTTCAAATGCTGTGAAGTGGATTCATTTACAACATCGTTACACACGGATAATGTCTCTTTTTTGTGCGCACAGTATTCTTGAAATGGGGACATAAAAATGCGAGGAACAGCTAAATGTGCCACCTAATATGCATGACAGTAACGGTAGCATCAGTTTTCATGGTAAAACCCCTCACATTCTAGCAAAAACAAGTCATCCTGCCTTTATGTTGTCTTCTAGTCTAGGCTATAACATTATAGACATTTTTTTCCATTGCTCATTTTATATTGAAATAAATAACACATTTTTACTTTTGCAGTGTAAAAAACACAAAAAACAACAAAACAAAATACATATTTTGGTTTGTATTGAGACCTTCCCTCAACAGCATTAACAATTGGGTAAAACATGTTTAAAGTAGAACATTTCCTTTACTCATTTCTAACCATAAAGTAATACACAGTGGTGGACAAATTCCTCTACCCCAGTACTTAAGACCTGCTTTTAAATGACCTAAAGCAACAAACACTATGGAAGAGGTTCTGGTTGTGCACTTTGTCATGATGTAACAACCAGGACTGGGACTATAATTTAATTACAGAAATTAACAGCCAGAGAACAGCCAAACTAACACACACACGCAGGTATTTGGTATCGAGTCCTTTGCACGGTTATTGGGCCATTTAACATATTAGGGCTTGATATAAAATGGGGCCTGCATACAACCAATACCCCATGTCCTATCATTTGACTTGGGTGTGTATGTATATGTATGTATGTATGTATGTATGTATGTGGTTAAAATGGGTAGGGTTTAAAAAAAGGCAAGAGCTTGCTCTGGTGCACTGGCCTAAAGTGTATGTATACATGTATGTACATGTATGTATGTATGTATGTATGTATGTATATATCCAATGTATATATCCAATGTATATGTAGTATATATCCAAAGTGCACAAAACCCTGTTGAAGGGTTTTGGGTCTGCGCCAGGGGGGCAGTCAGACAGATATTTTGTGAAGCCACTGAGGAAATCGGGATTTCCTGAAAGTTCATATAATGGCCTGTTATGGCGCTGTCATTGGACCCAGAAAAACCCATAGCCCCATAGAAGTCCATGCATTTGGGCCCAACTTCACCTAGACTGAAATTACCAAACATGGTCATGAATACTTTCTGCTTCCAGTCACTAGTTTAAAGTCTCATTTCTAAAGTCGTGTATGTTCTGAGGGGCGTGGCTACCGTTACAGTCTATGATCGGGATTTCCCTCCCACTCGAGTCAAAATAAAAACCAACGGAGAAGAAGGGGGGAAGTCCCGCCTCGTTGTCTGGGCCAGCCAATGGCCAGCTGGGCCAAAACGGATCTAGAAAGATGGCGACTTACAATACAAGGACTGACAGGCTTCATTTTACGTTCATGTTAGACCCGGAGGGGACTTTCAGCTTTGTTTGAGTTATTTTATGTGATAAAAGGGTGGCTATTTCTAATTAGCTGCGCAACAGAGCGTCATATCTCGCCAACAAGGCACGGTAAGAACACAAACCAAACCTCTACCAAAGAGTCCAATTGCTTTAAGTACAGTACTGAAGTAAATGTACTTGGTTACTAGTGTCCATCAATGGTAATACGCAAACTATTACAGTAGAGCAGGACACTTAAAAGCTTTTAAACAGAGTGTTGTGGCACATAAAACATGGCAGTGCTTTGTTACACATAAAGGCAAAGAGAAAATAAAACAAAACAATTAAATGCTTATCCTCAAATTAAAGGAATAGTTTTTTTAAGTACTTTTTTCTACCAATTACTCACCCCACAAAGCCTTGAATGTTGAATTAATTAAGATTTGTTTCGGTTGCATCCTTTTTTCTTAATATATATATTTTTTGGGCTTTAATTTCTGTATTTATTGATTTATAGATGGAGAGTGACACGCAGCAACGGTCATCGGGATGGATACCGGAGAACTCGCCATTTTACCAAGTCGCCACGGCGAAAGTTCTTCATCAATGTTTTCATCGTTTGGTTAACATGCTGTCTTCATCAGTGTAGTATGTCAAACTCACAGATGTTATAGTTAATTTCCAAAATGATCAAATTATTTTGTGCAATTAAATGGTCAGCTAGATGATGATAAAAAGGTGAGTATGTGAATACCAATGATAAGTAGGCCTACCATTTCAGGAATTGTCTACTAATGAATTAGATCGTTTTTTCGGTACTTTGGTGTTTAAACTTTTAGCATTCCTACTTTCTCTAGTATTAACTCTAAACAACTATCCTCTCTCTCCCTCTCTCTCTCTCTCTCTCTCAATTAAATGCAATTTAAATGAGGGTGAAGTAAAACTAAAATGCACAATGTGAATCCAGACCGGAGCTCTGGGGAGCTCCACATAGTCAGCTCTGTGCCGTCAAAGAAACGTTGTTTTGAAGAAAGAAAAAAATGCCATCTGGGACAAGAAATAGGAGATACAGGCAATTTAAAGAAATGGATAGAATGGATTATTATGGCGACGGCGATCTAAGATGGACGATCCAGTGTTGTGCTAACAACACAGCTAACTAACCGGCTAACGTAAGTAGCATTGTGGGTCGCTCGATCGAATGCACTATAAAAGCGCAATTGACAAAGGTCTTTGGCAATGGCGTTAAGCGTCAGTATCAAAATTAGGCTTCAATTGACAAAGGACTTCGGCAATGGCGGTATAAGTGTTAACACAGCTGCAGTAGACCAAGGCAAACTATATATATAATAATAATAATAATAATACACAACTCAGGAATGCAACAAAAACAAAACAATCTCCATGAATACAAGGCTAAGTAAGTAATGCTGGGGTAAGTAACAATTCCTTTAAGGTAAAATGCTGACAAGACACAGCATTGTCTGAGTTGAGGAACCAGTTAAAAGACTTTCACCTGGCATCCCTGTTTGTTTTTAAGGCGAAACATAAAAATAATAAAAAATAAAATTACAGATATGTACTCTCCTGTATGCTTGCTATTCTTTGAAATACAATAGTCGTGTGAAGTACACAGTCGTGTGTCTAAGGTAAAAAAAAAAGAAATTTAATGGTTAATATAATGCCCCAGAAATCCAGAGTGACTTAGCTGGTGAAGCAGAGGTCCTCTTCGACTGCTTTCTCACGCATCTCATGCAGAACGGGCGTGAGGATGGCTTTCAACGTGTCGTATAAATCCTGGTTCTTCTCTGGCGCAATCTAGAGAGGAAACCGCAAAACAATGAACACATTACACTAGTGGTTTTCACATCAAGGCCCATTATTTATTCAGCATTTGAGCCACGGACCACCATTTGATGAGATTTAGACTGAAAACTAAGGAATATGTTGTTATCGTTGATGCACAATCAAGCAATTCGATGGGTAAAGCAGAAACCTGCATTGCCCCCGTGGCATGAAATAGGTCTTATTATTGGGGTCGAAGGCACTCCGAGCCACGTTGGGCCTCTTAGCCATTTGCCAAGGTGTTATATGTTCATTCTATTCAGAATCCCTGAATAGATGGAGTTCCTCTGCTGGACACTTATTTTCAGTAGCAAAGCAGTAGCTTTTGTTACCAAGGCTAATCAGTGAATAAAACCTGCAGGGGAAAACATGCATTTTCAGAAAACCTTCAGGAAAAGATCTGGAAAGCGTGAAGAGTTGGCTGTAGATGTGGTGAAATGGAAACGCTCACCTTGGTAAACACCTTGATAGTTTGGTTGAGGAAAGAGTTCTCCACAGCGGGTGGGATGGTCTGCAGACGCGCTGCACAGTCCAGGATACACAGTAAGGTCGTCCGCTGTCCCTGTAAACACAACAACAAATCACTGACATCCGTCTTGGAAAATGTCACACATAAAACCATAACCCAAAATCCAATGTCCAAAAGAACACAAGGACCCATAGTCTAGTTTTTTTGCCACTCAGTAGGCATTTCCGCAGAACTTCCTGGTATGATGATGATACCCTCTATTCACACGGTGAACAGATGAATCAGGTATGGTCATATACATACATAACTAGGAGTAGTAATAGAACATCTGCTGTCACGGAGTGATCACATTGAATCCGTGGGTAGGGGAAAAAAGCAAAGAACTTTCTTCGCAGTCTTAAGATCTTTTGGTGCAAGCAGACAGATTCTTCTTTTCTTTTTTAACTTAGGTGATTATGAGTGTTCTTTAGTAGTACTGTAGTACCACATCAGACGTCTTTGCCTAAAAGTGACAACTGTTGCAACAACTGAACGTTTGTTCAAAGACTTTTGGCCAATCACTTCAGAAACTATGCAGTTTCACATGATAACAGGTTGGCAAGGAATATCACTTCAAACACTAGCCATGATTTGATTTGATGGGGAATACAAGTTGCCACATTCAGGAAGGAGATGCAGAGTTCCAAAGTTCAATTAGGTCAGACTAAAGAAGTCCTTTGTTCATTCGATTTCGAGCTTAAATTTAAGCTCAAACCGCACCAATGCAGTCGCAACTAGTTGCAACAAAACAGATTTAAGGTCAAGGAGTCGCACCAATGTGTCACACCAATGCGACTCCTTGCAACTGCTATTGGGGATAATGGTTGCTGATAAGTTGTTGCATGGTGCAAGGAGTTGCATGGCAAATCCTTGGTGCAGTTTGGGCTTTAGAATCTGACCAGAGGTACGCAGAACATCATTGCTCTCGTCTTCATGTTTTATGTAATGTATTTGTTTGTTTGTGTTATGTCAAATGAGTGTATTATGTGTTTCATACAAGACTGCTGTGTCGCAAGAAAAATGTCAGTGAAAGCTGACAAAGTAGTAGCCTATGGTATCGTATTGCATCATGAAATACAATTTGTGCTGCACGTTGAAGCTTTCAGCTAGTGAGCATTTCCATCTGGATGCAATGCTGGCACACAGTACAACCCTGACTGTAAACCAAAACAAACACTATAAGACAGCTATACCGTTTCCAGGGAGTCCAAAGCATGCTGGGGGTTGTAGTTCCTCTCTGTGAGGGCTTGGATGTCCTCGGTGCTGATCAGTGGGTCCCTGAGCTGTTCTAGCCAGGACCACATGAGACCAGATAGTACCAGAGCATCTCTCTCCATGGCCAGCCTTTCCCACGCTCCCTCCCTGGAGTTCAGTTCTGTCTGTGGACACACAACAACCTGGAGTTCAGTTCTGTCTGTGGACACACAACAACCTGGAGTTCAGTTCTGTCTGTGGACACACAACAACCTCAAGTTAAGTTCTGTCTGTGGACACAAACAACCTGGAGTTCAGTTCTGTCTGTGGACACAAACACATGGAGTTAAGTTCTGTCTGTGGACACAAACAACCTGGAGTTCAGTTCTGTCTGTGGACACAAACACATGGAGTTAAGTTCTGTCTGTGGACACAAACAACCTGGAGTTCAGTTCTGTCTGTGGACACACAACAACCTCGAGTTAAGTTCTGTCTGTGGACACAAACAACCTGGAGTTCAGTTCTGTCTGTGGACACAAACAACCTGGAGTTCAGTTCTGTCTGTGGACACAAACACATGGAGTTAAGTTCTGTCTGTGGACACAAACAACCTGGAGTTCAGTTCTGTCTGTGGACACAAAACAACCTGGAGTTCAGTTCTGTCTGTGGACACAAAACAACCTGGAGTTCAGTTCTGTCTGTGGACACACAAACAACACATGAGACCAGATGGAAGAACCAGAGCATCTCTGTCCATGGCCAGCATGTTAGCCTGGAATACAAATGATAGCTCTTTCAGCGTTTGTTGTTGTTTCTTCACTTTGTTTCTCAGTCTTGCAGTCTATGTGAAAGGGCCAGTTTAAATGGTATTAAATGGACGGTTTCTGACACCAGGGAGCCGAGGATTTTGATTGGTCTGTTGGCGGTACAGGAACCACTTTCTTCCTACTGTGAGTCGTTGAGCACTACCCAAAGAGCAATTATGTGCCTACGTACACAACGGGCAAGGTTCGGAAATCAGATGGAAGATTGCCAGACTGAGAAGCAAAGTGAAAATCGCTGGCAGGGTCTGAATTATTTATTCACTCTGGCAGTAAATTAGTTTAAAATCATGAATAAAATAAACCTTCAAATGCACGCCTGAATGCTTTCGAGATTTCCATGTGGGTCCTGATTCTGAAAAGGTTGGGAACCATTGATAAGTGATTGAAGAATCTAGTTCCAAGCCAAATGTTGAATGCATGGTTCAAAGAGAGGTGGTCCTACCTGCCACATGGTCACCTTGTAGCTCAGGTCCTGGTCTCTCAGGTCCATGGCCAGTGCTCTTGCTACCAGCAGACGCCTGGCGTCCGCCGTGAGCTCCGACTGCAGCGTGATGAAGGGAACGCTGAGCGCTCTCTCCGTGCATTCACTTCGCTCCCCGCCAACCGCTCTCTCCATGCATTCGCCTCTCTCCCCAGGCCCGGCTCTCTCTGTGCATTCGCCTCTCTCCCCGGGTACCGCTCTCTCCGTGCATTCGCCTCTCTCCCCGGGCACCGCTCTCTCCATGCATTCGCCTCTCTCCCCAGGCACCACTCTCTCCATGCATTCACCTCTCTCCCCAGGCACCGCTCTCTCTGTGCATTCGCCTCTCTCCCCAGGCACCGCTCTCTCCGTGCATTCACCTCTCTCCCCGGGCACCACTCTCTCCATGCATTCGCCTCTCTCCCCAGGCACCGCTCTCTCCATGCATTCGCCTCTCTCCCCAGGCACCGCTCTCTCCGTGCATTCACCTCTCTCCCCGGGCACCGCTCTCTCCATGCATTCGCCTCTCTCCCCAGGCACCGCTCTCTCCGTGCATTCACCTCTCTCCCCGGGCACCGCTCTCTCCATGCATTCGCCTCTCTCCCCAGGCACCGCTCTCTCCGTGCATTCACCTCTCTCCCCGGGCACCACTCTCTCCATGCATTCGCCTCTCTCCCCAGGCACCGCTCTCTCTGTGCATTCGCCTCTCTCCCCGGGCACCACTCTCTCCATGCATTCGCCTCTCTCCCCAGGCACCGCTCTCTCCGTGCATTCACCTCTCTCCCCAGGCACCGCTCTCTCTGTGCATTCACCTCTCTCCCCAGGCACCGCTCTCTCTGTGCATTCACCTCTCTCCCCGGGCACCGCTCTCTCCATGCATTCGCCTCTCTCCCCAGGCACCGCTCTCTCCGTGCATTCGCCTCTCTCCCCGGGCACCACTCTATCTGTGCATTCGCCTCTCTCCCCGGGCACCGCTCTCTCTGTGCATTCGCCTCTCTCCCCAGGCACCGCTCTCTCTGTGCATTCGCCTCTCTCCCCGGGCACCGCTCTCTCTGTGCATTCGCCTCTCTCCCCAGGCACACAGCTGCTCTTCAATCTTTCTCTCTGCTCCAAGAGAGCCGGGGGCTCATTTAGCTAGTCGGGAAGAAGTACGAAGTAAGAAGTAAGAATTGTGTAACAGTAACAAACAATACCACAATGTACAAATACTAGTAAAAAGCCTGTATTCAAAATAATTCTTGATTATCAAAATACACTTACAGTACCAATATAAATGTAGTAAAATTGTTGCATAATATGAGTTAGTTTTTTTAAATAGCTATATATCTGGAGCCAATCTATAAGCTTGCTGTGCATCGTGTGAGTGCCTCTGAAATATGCATTGGAGTAGAAGCATAAAGTATAAAAAAATGGTAATCGTCATATAAAGTAGAAACAAAGAAATCTTAAATAAAATATATACCTTCCTACACTGACAATGGTATCCAGTGTTTGGATTGGCGTCGGTATTCTGCAAGTCTGTAGGGATGGCTGACGTGGAGATTGAACTGCTGCTATAAATGAGCTCCTGGCATGCGGTGTGGTCATCGTTCTGAGGGGGCATCTCCTGGCATGCGATGTGGACATCGTCCTGAGTGGACAGCTCCTGGCATGCGATGTGGACATCGTCCTGAGTGGACAGCTCCTGGCATGCGATGTGGACATCGTCCTGAGTGGACAGCTCCTGGCATGCGATGTGGACATCGTCCTGAGTGGACAGCTCCTGGCATGCGATGTGGACATCGTCCTGAGTGGACAGCTCCTGGCATGCGATGTGGACATCGTCCTGAGTGGACAGCTCCTGGCATGCGGTGTAGATGTCGCCTGTAAGGCTGTTTACAGACCAGTAACCTTTGTTGAGCTGGTTGACTGGGAGCTGTTCGAGCTGGTCCCAACCTCCTCTGCCCAGCTTGTACAGGGCCGAATCACTGTGGCTGAGGATCCGCTTGCCTGGAACGTAGGCGTGCAACAGTTGGTTCAAACTTCTCCATTTAATTGATTATGAGAAATAATTGATAGTCGGTAATTTAATAAAAATAGACTGATAATTGATCCCTATTTGGGCATGTCATTATAGAAGAAAAAGTGAAAACATTAAAGAAATAGTGAAAATGGCCACGCTCAAAACATGACGTGTTGTGAGCTTGTTACTTGGTTATCAAATTAATATCTGAAGTCAATTACAAAAGAAAAAAAAAAAGGTTGCTGCGTCAATTCATTGGTATACAAGAAATAAAACGAATAATCAAAGGAAACTCAATTCTCAATGAATCGAATGAGTAATACAAAATAATTGATAGATAGTTGGAGCCCTACCTGAAAGAGGACATGTCAGGGGGCTTTCTACATGCTGGATTCTCCAGAGTGGGTCCAGCTCGTTGTCTCCACCTAGAGGCTGGTTGTGTAACGGCAGCAGTTTGAAAGGAGCGGACGGGCAGTGCGGCGGCACCGGGATGCCTTTAACCCTCATCTCCTTCCCCAGCTGCTGCAGTGCCTGCTGGGATACGGTCTTCTCCACCTCGGCCGTGAGGTCTGGAATCTCCAGCACCTAGATAGACAGACAGATAGATACATACATATAGACAGGGGTGCACATAACTGGTGCACAAGTGCGCATGCATGGTCAAAATATGTGTTGCGCGGCAGATCAACGACATGAAGGGCTCTTGCGTACTGCTGCCAGTACCAACATGAAGGTCTGGTGTTACAGTATGTACTTCAAATGTCTACGTCCTGTTAAGTAGATTTAGAACTAAAACTACTGTCGAGTGTGGACTAGTCATTACGTCATCAAGTGGCTTTTATATTGAAGAGGAAGTCCGTTTCGTTTGTAACCAAGTTGCCATGACAAGTTGTTATTGTGCCGTTCAAAGCAAGAACGTTAATGTGGATTAAACTCAAGATTTTAGCCAAAGTTCATATATTTCCGATATGAAAACCATGCATCTGTGACTTAAACAATGTACAAACTTTGAATGTACGTTAAACATGGAACCTCTGCACCATTAGGTGAGTAGTTAATTAGATCTGTCTCATGCTGGCTAAAGTAATGTTGTGGTAGAGTAGAGACGTCCGCCTGCAGTGAGTACCAAGCAACATCTCCAGGTGCTCCCCTGAGAAACTAGCCCAACAAAGCTATGTGCACCCCTGGATATAGACATGGATCACACCGGGGAATGCAACCATTCAGTCTATGGTTGCAGCCTTACAGTGCAAAACTCCCTACGGTGTTACTTGAGGAACAGAGAAAGGCAGCTCGTCACCTCCTCCTCCAGTGCAGGCGGCCGGTCGGCAGCGATGTCCAGCAGGAGGCAGCACGCCAGCTGCACCATCTTGGGCACGTTCTTCATCTTGCGCGCCTCGTAGCCGTGCAGCAGGTGGCGCTGGCGGGCCAGGTACTGCGGCAGGGTGACGGGGCCGCAGGCGGCCGGCTCGGCGGCGGGGAACACGCAGCGGAGCGGCACTAGGAAGCGGGCGAACTCGCGCACGCAGAGCAGCTGGCCTCGGGTCTGGATGGAGTTGGGCCGCTTGGCGCGCACAAACAGGATGGCCTGGTCAGCGCTCATCCTGGACGTGAACACCAGGTAGCACGCCAACAGCACACCTAGGCAAGAGAGAAGAGAGACGTGAACACCAGGTAGCACGCCAACAGCACACCTAGGCAAGAGAGAGGAGAGACGTGAACACCAGGTAGCACGCCAACAGCACACCTAGGCAAGAGAGAGGAGAGACGTGAACACCAGGTAGCACGCCAACAGCACACCTAGGCAAGAGAGAGGAGAGAGCAAGGACCTATTTTGGTAGTTATTGCAGTTCTTTAACGAGTTCTTTAACTCTTACGATCCAATTCCTTAACGGTCGGTCACACACACACACACACACACACACGCACGCACTCACGCATACAACACGTCACTTTGTCCATTGTTGTATTGTTTTAGTCTACTTGCCAGCCCATAGAGCCCCATTGTGAACGTGGACATTTTGAGTACGCTAAAGTTTTATGTTAGAAATGTTGAGTATGGGTCCCCAGCATTTAGAAACTGCTGGATGCTAACTTTTTCAGGAGGAAAAAACATTACAAATTATGAAATGTGTCAGTGATTTATTTGTATATTTAAGTCATTTGTTATATCTGCCCTGTGCAATTTGTGATTACGAATCCTAAAAGATGTTAAAAATTGTTAACTTTGATAAACACAATTGCAATCATACATACAGTATTGAATACACATGTAGTGGTTCTCAAAGTAAGGTCCAGGGGCCCGCTGGCTTACTTGAGGGGGTTCCAAATGGACCTTTACAGGTCTGTAACTTATTGTTAGGGTTACGGTTAACTTACATGGTTTAATTTGGTTTAATTTGTACACCTCTCAGAAAAGCACTGGTATTGTAGTAATTGCATAGCAGACCTGAAGTCCACATACCAGTTTTGACAGTGTGGACAAAAAAACTAAACGTGATGTCATGGAACCGAATACGGTTCCTCAATGTTGGATCCGGTTCCTCTGGTTCAGAATCCTAACCCTATTCTCAATGAGAAGCCATTAATGAATGATGCGTGTTCTTTTTCCTGACCTGTTCTTCCCAGACCAGCGTGGCAGTGGACAGCCATCTTCCCCTCCTGGATGGCGAAGGACATGACCTTGACCATGTCCAGGATGGTAGTCAGAGAGGCCACCCCGTAGTCCTTCCATCCAAAGTTATAGAAGTAAACTGGAAGAAAGAAAAGACAGACATAATAGTCAACGTGCTTGTAAAATATTTTGTTTGGATGAGGGCTAGGTGTACAGAAAAGACAAACCAATGCAGATGTATTCTTCTTCTTTCAAGAATGTTCAAAATGTTTGTTAAAAAAAGTCTTTCAAAGAAGTATCAAGCAACACAGGGCAGAGCTCTCCTTAACATTGTGAACTCTTCACTCTCTCGTGCCTGAGACCAGACTGACTCATAATATATATTATTATATTAAAACCTGGGCCTCTGCTTAGTAGCACCAACCAACTGTCTTAAGGACAGGTTCACTCAATACATTCACCTACCTACATGACGGGTGAAAATAAATAAACCATTTCCCAAACCTTACAGAAATCATCACAATCCATAAGGTTATCATGTTTTAGCCATAATATATCGCACACAGAAAAATACACACACCACTGGCAAGTGGTATATCTCAATTACCATACCCCCCCTATATATGTCTGTGAAGTGAACTCTTTAAACTCAGTGGGTAGGATAACTCAGTGGGCACTGGGCAGGATATTCCACTGACCAGACTGAAAGGCTAAACCTTGTAGACTGAAATGTGATACAACAGTGCTCTCTAGTGGAGTATCTTATTGACCTTTTGTGCCAGTATATTATCACAAAATGTAAAGGTGGAATACATGTTTGCTGCTACTCAGGCAAATCTTATCTTATCTTAACCTTAGACTGTATGTAGCTAAGCTATAATGAAGTGATACAAAATCACTGTCCATAGCAGTGATTCTCAACTTTTTGTTTTGATCTCTGGGACCACAATTCTACACTGTAAAATCTTCTTTAACTCTAAGAGTTACAGACCCGCAACAGTACATTTGGACTCTTGGTTTTCCCTAGACCCGACGTTGAGAAACAGTGATTTTTATATATAGCATCTCACATCTCCATGTGCCTAACACACACGGAAGGCACTAACCAGCACATCAGGAGCAATTAGGGGCTCAGTGTCTTGCGCAAGGACACCTCAACACTAACTCTGGGGGTTTGAACTGGCAACCTTGCGGTTACCATCCAGCCACTCTACCCGAGCCACTGCCGCCCGATGATGACAATGATGTGCATGTGGACACGCTCACTCCCAGCCTCCATGAAGGACTCAGGTCTTAATGGGTTATGGGTCAGGTCTTAATGATGATAATGTGCATGTTGTGGACACACTCACTCCCAGCCTCCATGAAGGACTCAGGTCTGTACGTGAAGCCACTCTCTGGTTCCAGTGTGTTGCCACAGCTAGCATGCTCTCCAGGGCGCTGCAAGTTAATCACCGTCTTCAAACCACACCTGTGTACAGGAGGAGGATGCCATGTCAGCATAATTATGCACACTCTCTGCTGGGGAACATATTAGGTTGTGTAATTTGTCATGTTCCCCAGGGGGTTTATTAAGAGGCTTAGTCTTGGGTCGATCAAGCATACATGTGGTGTCAGCGCTGAATCCTGGAAATATATTTGTCCAGCTATTGACTATGTGCTTCTTAAAGATTCAAAGATTCACCCCACTTCACATCTGAATTTATAGTGTCACCCTTGCTTTAAGATGATAGTTGATGGTCTGTGCATGTGTGCATTCATTGGTCATATTTATGCATGATGGTGAAAGATAGTATACATTGACATTCATACTTAATATTAATTGATAGAATATGATTTATAATTATGTTAATGCTCTGATGAAGTCTCTTGGCCAAAATGCCTAGTATGATGTCTAGTATCAGATTCTATGATTTATTTCATATTAATTTAATCTTTATCTAGCTTGCATGTTTACTGCTGTTGTTGCTATGACTACTGAATTTCCCATTGGGGAAGGTTTACCTCATCACATCTAGAAGTCAAATGTTATTTTCAAAACAAAACGGGTTTGTAAGAGAATAGAAAACTTTACCTTTGGAATTGTTGGATTATATTATATTTGTCCATAATCTCAGTGGAAGGCCTTGCCATAGCCAGCAAATTGTCAGTGATCCTGGAGAAAGAGATGAATAGATCGCTCAAACCCACTACATTCAAAGTTAGTAAGTCGTCTTTAATAATAACCAACTATTCTATTCAACTAAGTAAGCAATGCATTCATTCATTTAAATAAGTGTTAAATAGGATTAACAAGTGAAATTGGAAGTGATGATACAAAGAAATCAGCAGACAAAATTGGAACACCAAAATGTAAGATGACAAATGGGTTCTCACTCCTGATTGGATGACATTGGCAACCAATCAGAAAATGTATTTTTTTATATGACACAAAAGGCATACTGGGAGATGGGGATTTGTTACTGAACAAACACTCAATTGCAAATAGAAATGTTTACTCTCACAATTTAGAGCTCAACATAAAAAAAAGAAAATATCATAACATAATTTACAGCACTGTTACCGGGACGATAGCCCTGCTGGTGTGAAGTGACAAAAATAGCAGATCTACAAGCTCACAATGCGTCACGACTCGCAACACGGCACATTGCAAGCTTGTAGATCTGCTATTTTCAGCCTCCTTTCACTTTCAGCTCACCAGGATGAGTAAAGTCCTTTTATGGCTTGCTCCTCGTCACTCCAGCGCGAGGGGTTCTCGTATTTACAGGCCCTGCCTCCGCACGCCATGGAGCACTGCATGTGTCCAGGGATCACATGACGCAGTCTCTCCCCCACCTTGGTGTATTTGGCTGTGGGGACCCTGGCGTTGGCTGGAGACAAGAGGAGACAAAAGAACAAGAACAAAAGAACATGAGGGTACATTGGGAGAAGGATGCTGAAGATGGAGCTGCCAGGTAAGAGAAGAGGAATTAGGCCAAAGCGGAGGTGGCTGGAGTGACCGAGGAAGCCGCAGAGAATAGAAGCACAGTAGATGATCCGCTGTAGTGATTTGGGAATTAGCCCAAAGGAGGACTCATAATTGTGACAATTCATTCCTCCCATTGTAACTGTTGTACCCTACCGACTCACCTGCCAGTGAGGATCCCCCACCGGGAGGACGTAGCACCTCATCCAGCACCACATCCTACTCCTCCCGTTCAATGTTCCCACCCCCCATTCCACTGGAGTACGCAAAGTGACAAAAATATCTCCCTCCCCGCCTGGCTTCGCTCCCCCAAAGAACGCGGCTAATTGTGTTCATATAGAAGTCTGTCCAAGCCGGGTGCAGCGTGGTGGATTCAAAGACTCCACCCTTACTCTACGAT
The DNA here is from genome assembly GCF_963924005.1 of Protomyctophum bolini. Lineage (NCBI taxonomy): Eukaryota > Metazoa > Chordata > Actinopteri > Myctophiformes > Myctophidae > Protomyctophum > Protomyctophum bolini. The sequence goes on along the minus strand of NC_137863.1, from coordinate 25,121,856 downwards.
GGTGGACCAATACTTCAACCACTTTGTTTCATGGTCAGTCGAGTGCCCCTTGAGACAAAACAGAAGTACTCGTCATCCTCACTGCTCTTTGTCTGAGCTGACATTTTACCTCCATTCTCAAGTTAAATCTCCACCTCGTCTCTCTCTGTTGCTAACTAATTCATCACAGTGACACAGTTCCTGCAGCTGCCATTACATCTGCCGACCCAGTGTTCTGTGACATCTAGGGCTGCAACAGTTCATCAAATTAATAAATGTAATTGATTATAAGGAAATCTATGATTTTTCTTTTTTCTTTTCTTTTTTTTTAATTTTTATCCCACAATTTTGTAACCCAGTTTTTCTTTTTCACCCAGTGCCAATTATCTAATGTAATCCTGGGCACTACACTTCCTCTGCCAACCTGGGGGGGCAGCGGACTGACCTCATGCCTCCTTCTATGCATGAGGAGTCCAAGCTGCTTCTTTTCACCTGACAGAGGGGAATTTCCCCGGCCGGACGTAGCGCGTGGAAGGGACACGTTATTCCGACCAGTTCCTTTCCCCTCCATCAGGCTCCCCGGCTGGCCAGGGGGAGGTAGTTTTAGAGACCAGGACTACTGCATGTTTTTGTGAGGGTATCTACCCTAGAGGACACGGGGAGAACATGCAAACTCCACACAGAAAGGCCCTTTCGCCAACCCCCGCCTCGGGTATGGGCACTGATGACGCAGAGGAGGGAACACGCCGCCAGTGCCCACAGCGTCCCCAGCGGGAATCGAACCCAGGACCTTCTAGCTGTGAGGCGACAGCAAGGAAATCTATGATTTTAATAGTATAATCAATTTGAATCCATTAAAACCATAAAAGCATGTGTCAGATTTTAGATTGTAGTGTTGGCTATTCAAAAATAGCAGATATACAAGCTTACAGCACGTCACTTCTGAAAACGTTTCTATTAGTTCTGGTAAAGCTTATATGCTATTGGGAGGAACAACATCTGGTGCCTTTGTGTGTGACCTCCCATTTCTTAAATTGTAGCACTTTGTGTTCGTAGACAGGCTCTGGATTGTCACGTCATTGGACTGGTCCTTTCTCCATTGAATTATCTTTGAGTAGCTTCCTCGCTCCTTGCCTCAATTCAAGAGTAGGGTTTTGCCAGTCACAAGATGTGTTGTAAAAGGTTATGAAAAACATTCCTTTGTGTTAAAAAAAAAATCTAAATAAATTGGGGGGAAATAGATGATCTACAAGCTTGTAGATGGTCTATTTTCAAATGACAGATGTATGGAGGGTTAAAAAAAAACACAAGCAACTTCTAATATTTACAAGCAACTACACAGGAAAACAAGCCCAATGTGGTTTATGCAGTAATAATAAGCGGACATGGCTCGTTGTGTTTTCCTACCTGCCTCCATGATGTCCTCCGTGCTGCTCTGTTCTCCGCAGACTCCAGAGCTGGGGTAGGACAGGCCAGTCAGCAGACTGACACCGGCTGCCATGGCACGAGCTGCGAGGTAAGTGGAATAAACATTGTATCAAAAGATGTGTGTGTGTGTGTGGGGAGGGGGGGGGCAGGATAATGAGCCGGCGATCAGACAGGTGCTGCTGATAAATCAAACAATGAGGAGTTGTGAGGAGGAGGTACAGCAGGAGCGCTGTTGCCAGGCAAGGGAAGCTCCTCCAGGGAGGAGAGCAACGTGCGAAAGGAGGAACCACCATGCAGACTGACTCATGTGTCACCCTGGACACTTTACCTTTGGGAGCGCATTGGGGCGTGCTGAGTTACCATGACACGGATCTGAGTAATCTATTCTACAGGATAAAGGGATCAATTCACACTGCCACTGTTTGAATTAGTCTTTCAACCCCATGAGTAATGCTACTTATGTACTTAACTTCACTTTCACTTAATGATATTTTTTGCTAAAAAAAAAACTCTAGAGAGATTGTTCGATTAAAGTATTGATTTCTTTTTTTATAATGAATTACATTGATTAGTTCAAGTAACTCTTGTACCCCTACTGGGAACTCCCAAGCTTGCATTAATATGCCGTCTCCACACACATTCAACACATTAAATGTACGTACAGTATGAATGATTGATGTGACCACAGTTATTATTAGCTGGGTGTATTGTGTTGCTTCTTGGCTTACAGGTGATTTACCACAGCTCATGTGACTGTAGTGCCCTCATGTAAGACACTGCTCTGACACTTTATCTCATCATGTTACACAAACGGCCCTAATGAGGATTAGGGTCTGACAGTGTTGTTACCCCAACTGTGACACTTCACTAGGGGCGCAAGTTTATCAAGCTAATACATTTTTAATATATTATAAAAAAACATGTATTTTTTTTATTCATATTCTTTTTTGAGTGGTGCAACCACTCCAAGGAACAGCAATGTCTGTGATGTCCACCTATGTGTTCTGTTCACCTATGTGTTGGTTAATGAGCACCAGTTTGAGTACCAGTAGAGGCGCTGTTTGCCAGAAACAGAGAGAGAGAGACAGTGCTGCAGTGTTGCCTGCTAATGAGAGAGAGAGAGAGAGAGAGAGGAGAGGGGAGAGAGAGAGAGGGGAGTTGCACCACTCGGTTCACACGGGTGTGATTTTTTATTTAATGAGTAAGAGGCCGTGTCCACAGAAAGCGTGTTTTTGAGCTGCCGGCTCTAAGCCTTTTGACTGCTCATGTGCAGTTGGCATGTATTCCTATGGTAAAGATGCGCTGGTGCGCTCACGCATCGCACTTCAGCGCTCTAAACGTTTATAAACGTATTTGGCAAGAAAAAAGTTAAGAGTGCTTTGGACTAATTTGTGTTTTTGATTGGATGTTTTGTCACCCTTTTGTCACCCTTTTTAGAACCAAAGAGTACCTTCTATCAACTCTTGACTAGACATGAACGCTGTATCCCTGGTTTTGTCTATTTTACTGTTGCTCTCCAAAAACATGACATGACTGACATTCACTGTGATGTTGTTCCATCAGTGGGTAGATATGAAGGAGTTGACTGTGCTGTTTACACATGATAGCAGTGAGTCAAAGCCTGTGTGGGATGTGAGACTGCCACCTCCACAATAAAGGCCACAGGCACCAGGAGGTGGCTCTTTGAACACCATGTTCTGAATAACATGTTTACACTGCGGATGGGCGATATGAAATTTCTAGATATTATCGATATCCGATATGATTAATTGCTGTTATGGCCGATGACCAATATAAACCAATGTCGATATGATCTCATTCTATATAAATTATTTTTCTGCTATCTACGAACATATTCAGACCCCCCGCTAGGGTACAGCTGGTGCCAACTACGTACATGTTCGAATCGTACCCCCCTATACTCCATATATGAAAGCGGCAACCGTCAATTTAGCTTTTAGCATTGCCTCTGGTTGCTATGCAATGCCTCCGTCCCCACCAGATATGGGATTTTTACACCCAGGTTCCATTTACTGTATCTCCATTAAAATCCTGCTTTAATGAAGATACAGTAGCTAAAGCTTCGAGTGCTGTCCATGGTGAACCGTCGCGCATTCGATGATCGGATTTAATTTGTGACTTTGTCTCGCATCGCTCCAGACATGTAACCGTTTCTGACGAGAGGTAAAGGGTATGCGCTAATGCTAATGATCACTGCTCACAACCGGATAGAGACTGATCTGGCGCGAAACGAAATGTTGGCCCAGTCATATCCCAACATAAACAGTTTGAATGTAGTATTTTTATTTAAAAATGTAATGTTCCAACTTGACCCTTTTGAAAGCTTCCACAGAAATTAGGGATATTGCATTTTAAGGTCAACATTCTCCGATACCGAAATGATGACAGATTAATTGCCCATCCCTAGTTTACAGTATGATATTTATGATGATAATTGATTCAAGTCTTACTATGCAACTTTTCCCTAGGCTGTCATTACAAAACAATAATTTTGTTTTGTTAGACGGCAAATTTGACACTAAACAGTATCATGATAGGTAAGACCTGTAGTTATACATTTGACACGGTTGACCAAGACACTGTGGAGAAGATGTTGCTCTCTCTTTCAGATGACACATACCCTGGTGTAGAATAATAGATAACTTGGATGGAAACGTGTTTAAGGTTGCAGCCAGACTGCTTTCTAAACCAACATGTCACATTAATATTTAATAGATGCATATAGTTGCACAAGTGGGACCTGTTTGGAGCCATGGAAGGAGTCTGAAATCGTAGAGCTATTATCATAGAGTATTTTTGTAATATTCTTTTTTGTTGTATATCTGTGGCGTTCTGCAGGGCTGGGGAGTTGTTTGGGTCTAGTGGCTGAAAAGAAAACTGTTGCTATATAGATGGTCTATCTATGGTCACAACCCACTTATGATGAATTCCTGTTCTGTTCTTTAACTACATAGAAGTGTCTATTTGTATGTCTCTAAATGTTTTGATGAATTGAACAATGTGGACCCTGTTGTAAACAAGTGTAACGCTTAATTGGGTCGTCCACTCACAGTTAACAGTCTTTGTATCGAGTTTGTGCTTGAAATGTACTGTAATTCTACAAACTGTTAATAAATATTTCAATCAATCAATCAAGAGAGTTGTGTAAATATCCCATTAATTTATTTATTTCATTTCCTACATTTAGTTTTTATTTATTTAAAAATCCCCCCCCCCAATCTAATTGAATTAAGACAGTATAAATGAATACCAAAAATCTATGAAATTCCATAAATCCGAAAACAAATTTAGTTAGTTTGGGTCCTGGCCTGGGGAGACATGACATTTCTGTTTTGGGTCATGGGCTAAAAAGAATAGAGAAATGGTTAAAAATAAATACCGGTAGTATTGTTTTGTTTTGTAAACACAGGTCAAGGTTAGATATTATCTATGCCTTTAAAAAGGTGGGTATTTATTTTTTTCATGTAAACAAACACATGATAAAGTTAAATGATATGCCTTCACCAAAACAATATTTGAACAAAACAATAACATGCACTTGGCACTTGCTTGCTGATGGGTCCACAATCCACATTACAAATGGATGACAGCAGGAGGATGCACAAGCTGTCTATTGTGGGACATTGGTTTGTGTGTCATGCTATTTATTTATATTTGTCTGTAATTTTATGTATATACATACACACTATGAATTCAATTGAATAGTGTAGTATGCTATTGAATTAGTATGTAGTATTTGTAGTATGCTGAAGCACACACAAACCATTATGATGAGGGGGTGCTGATGCTGCATGCTAGCTTATTTATTATGGTTAGGAGTTGAGTTCCCATGGGCCGGACGGACGGGTCGCGCTGTGAGTGGCTGACGGCGTTTCCATGGTGTCCGCGACATCTCCCATTATCAGTGGTTGTCCTGTCAACGAGCCAGCCCATCACAACGCGACCGTCACTACGGGCTATGGGAAAGGATACAGCCTCCTCCAGTTAGCTTCTGTGCTAGCCGGAGCAGGCCTAATTAAACCTACCTTGTTCTCGTTGTCGTGTCCGCGTGAGGTTTTTAACATGGTCCGTTTACATCTATCTAAAGTCGTGGTGATGCCACGTTGTCAAATTAATCTTATCCATTTTAAATTTGCGAGGAAATCATCCCGTAGTCGTGTCCATTTGGTCAGCTAGCTGAGCTAGCAGCTAGCCACAGTTGCAGCCTGAGTTGTATTTGGTCGCGCGCCGTGCCGCGCGCCGAGAATACCCGATCTACAAGCTCACCGCACGCAGCGCCGCGGCGCGTTGAGAACTTGTAGATCGGCTATTTCCATACTATTGTAGACGTCCCAGGGGCGGCATATGTCATGTGACCACACCCAGTTGTTAAATTCCATCCACCTACCTAACTGGATTGGAAACTTTTGAAGTGCATACCATGGTGCATACTTTTATACAATACAAATTATATGTTTTCAATCATTTAAAAAAGTAAAATACCATAAGGGTGATGCCATAGAGTAATACAAGGAGGGTGATACTATATTGTTATGCATCAAGGCACCAATGACATTATGAATTCAATGGTCTTTGAAAATCCCAGACATTTTAAAATCTGTACTGTACTTTACATCACTTTCAACAATAAAGATTTAAAACATAACACATAACCATAGCAGTGGTGGAAAGTAAAGTATATTCACTCAAGCACTACTTATTTATTACTTTTATACTTCTACTTTTCCCACTACAATTGTATGGCTTTAATTACTAGTTAGGCTATTACAGATCTTTATTATTATTACAAAATATACATTAACCAAATAGGCTAAATTCTGTTACTCTATAGCCACTCATTGATTGATTGAATTATAGACATAATAAATGTAAAGCAGAGCACTGCAGTCAAAACACTTATTCCAAAAGGGATAGCACCTAAAAGGTCTTGTTTCAATTTAAAGCCCTATTATGCAATCAATGCATAGACATGACATGAAGAATAACAACAAAATTCAATATCACCAGTAAGACGCGCAAACGCGGGAAGCGAACGCAGCTCGTACATATTTGTGTTTTGGACGTATAGCTGCTTTGGGGACTCCTTATATGGTTATGGCTGAGTCATGGTGACGTAATCACTCAGCTCCATATATGGGCACAAAAGCGGGACAGACAGACACACAGACAGACACACAGACATGATCTGCTAGGTCTCATAGTAAGTGCTCACTGCATTTGCAATCAATAACAAAAAGAAATCAATATAATTTCAGGAAAAAAACTGAAAAACTATGTACAGAGTGGGAAAAACAGAAGGGGGGGAGATAATTTCCTCTCCCTTGGGCGTGCTGAAAGGTAGCCTGCAAGCCCTGCATGGGCACCATTTCATTTAGGGTATATGATCCTGTCAGGAGCGGATGATATCGTTACGTCATGTTGTAGTATTGTTTTGTAGTCGACAGGCAGGAACAACAGGCGGCAACTTTATTGAGGGAAAAGGAAGGTTCCTTCCTTTTTTCTCAATACGAGAGCAATACTACGAGAGCTTTTATCAATACAATTGCCGCCTGTTGTTCCTACCTGTCGACTACAAAACAATACAACATGACGTAACGATATCATCCGCTTCCGACAAGATCATACAGACTTTTGAAACAGAGACCATGCAGGCTTTCCTCCGAGGTGGTGGAAAGCCTGGTGAGGCGAGGTTAGCTGAAAGGTGGATGCTTAATTGGTTCGTTACAGTTAACAGTCTTTGTATTGAGTTTGTGCTTGAAATGTACTGTAATTCTGCAAACTGTTAATAAATATTTAAATCAATCAATCAGTATACTTTCTTCAGGTTTTCAGCTCTATACCAGCTCTGTCTCTGCAGTGTCTCCTCACTCTCCTGCAGTGAAGCAGAGCCACCTGTATCGTCTAATACAATGATGGGCATCTTTACCAGTGGGTTTTTACTGTGGGCCACCTCAAGAACAACCTGTAGAAAAAACATGACAGAGATTCAGTGAGTTGTCATTTTGAAACTGTAATATATCGGTGCTGTCGGGCAGAAAACCCTTATTCTCAATATTTTAACCTTTGGTATTTTTTCGTATGTGTATGTAATGTAATCCTTGGTTAATATAATATATATTTATTATTTTAAAAGTGTTAATGTAATTCTGAGAATGTCAAAATTGAACCAAATGGACCCGTAACTCCAGAGAGTGTGTAAATAAAACCTTATAGGTCCATTGGGTTCCATTTTTACAGGTCAGTTGAAGATGCTTGGAGCTATTATTCTTATTCTTATTACCTTCAGTCTGTATTCCAGTTTGATGATTGAACAGTTGAAGATGCTTGGAGGAAGCTGTGCTGGGATGGACATCACTCTGGTGACATTCTGCCCACTCCTGGCACTCACCACCTCTCCCTTCTCCTTCAAGATGTTATTGATAGCAACCTTCCGTTTCCTCTTGTTGCAGCTGAGGTTGGCATAGAATGATTGCTTCTGGTACAGGTAGTATTTGGGAGTGACAGAGCGGCTGGAATTGTTAAGTATCTCAGTCTTGACTTTGAGAGCTTGTCCTGTAACAACAACAGATAACTTACATTTAAAGTACTGGAAAGGCTGGACTATCGCAAGTCACGGTGCCGAAATGCAATCGATCGAGATAGAATAGATACAGTAGATAGTCATGATAGACATGAATGGTCACCTTGCAGGAATCCCATTCTCTCAGTGTGAACGTTGATATTAATCTTTCCAGAAGCGAAACAGTTTAACTCCTTGTCTTCGTTCCTGTCTTGAGGTTTCTGAGGTGAGAGAAAACAACAATATTCAGGTTCTGCAAGCACATTGAAAGATGAAGATAAATCATTTCCTAAGATCAACGTTCATGATTTCAGGCAGTTTGTTGTTTGATGCCTCAAGTCTGGACTTGATTATCCCAGAGTGTAAATGTCGGGAGATCACCGGCTCCAACCACTGCACATGTAACTAATTACATTGAATTTACATAATACGGTACGGATGTAGTTATATTACATTAACATACTCTATCAAACAGACTCAGAGAAGCAGACAAGAGTTCAAAATGCCACTGTGACATGACACGTTTGTACTTTGTATCACTCACCATCAGATCGGGGAGGGACATGTCCGCATTGGAGACCACAGTAAAGCGTGTCTTGGCTTTGCTGTCTTTCCTCATGGACCTGGTCACTTTGGCTTTTAGTGAGTAGTAGATCTTACCATGTTTTCCCTTAAAGGATGCTGGTAGATCACTGCAGCACAGAGAGAACAGGATCAAAGACAAATCATGTGGATTTCTGGGTCCAAACGTCATGGCCCCAATGTTGATCTCAGACTTCATGTGCTAATGTGGCTATGCAGCCTGTTATATCAGTCAACTATGACATAATTTGCCACTATGACAGTGGCTCTCGAAGATGTGGGGTCCGGGGACCCCCAGGGGTCCTTGAGGGGGTTCCAGGGGACCCCCAGGGGTCCTTGAGGGGGTTCCAGGGGGCCCATCAGCAAAATGGGTTAGTCTTGCATCAAAATCAGTTTTACCACTGTAAATTTGGTTTGGCAACTCACAAATAGCAGATCTACAAGGTCACAACGCATGCACGACACGTTGGGAGCTTGTAGATCTGCCATTTCTGAAAAATATAGAGAAATTGTGAATATTTCATAATAATATTGATTGAACATTATAGCACAAAGGTCTAGAGGTTTACAACGAGCTCTGGACAAACTGACACACGCACGCACGCACACGCGCGTGTGCACACACACACACACACACACACACACACACACACACACGAATGGGAGACAAATACTGTTGGCCACTAAGATTTCCGTTTTGCTTACCTATCAGGTATTTGGAAAGAGAATGGTCGCTCGTGTCTCCCTGCACTCAGCGTTTCAGAGCCTACAGTGGTACAAAACACATGATTTTACCCTTTGACATCTTGATAAATAGATTTTTTGTCCTATGTTCCATGTTTTGTAATTTGTATCCAATAATACAAAAATAATAATAAAGATGAGTGACTGAAGTATAGGCTAAAAGCAGAAGAAAGTATACGTCCTATTGAACCATATCTTCCTTAACCACGTAAATCCCAGCATCCATATTCTGGGCTGGAACAATCTCCCAAAATAGCAGTCTAGCTTGTAAATCAGCGATTTGTGGCAGAGATTCGTTGTCTAGATGAAAAACAAAACGGTCAAAGTACTGTTGTAACTCAAGTCCGGTTCTCTAAGACTAGAGGGTTAAGTGCATAATAATAATATCAACAACAACAATAATAGTAGTAATAATAAAGATTATAACTGTACCATCTCTTAATTGTTGTATGAGCATGTTTTCCATGGAGAAGATCTCGTCTTTGGAGTGATAGGTAACATGCAGATTTCCTCCATAATATTCAGTCCACAAGACCTTAGCTGCACCTACAGCTCTCACAGAAAACGACTCAATTGTAGTTTGTTTGGAAATCACCAACAGAACCCTGCCAGTGATGGTGTCTCCTCTTCTGAAGACATTCTGTGAGTTGTTGTATTCGACAGAAATACTCTCGATCGTCATTCTTGTTCGCCGGGTTCCAAAAATAGCAAACACATACTGTCACCTTTATACGTTTCCCTAATCACCCCTGGCAGTGCAGCTGTAGCTGATAAGCAGTGGTGGAAAGTAACTAAGTAACTGTACTCAAGTACACTTTTCAAGTTGTCATTCTCCTGATATCAAAACCGCTCTAAAAGAGCACTTAAACAGGCGGCTGCAATTCAAAACTGGCCAAGTCAACGCCTACTGTATCTATACCAACTGCTTACTGTACATATTTTTCTTTTAGATTTCTAACTGTTTATATTGCTTTGCATAGTATTGTATATTTGTCTGTCATTTATTGTTTGGACCCCAATGGAAACAAGCCATTATGCTCACTTTAGGTTTAAATCCTCTTAGCAGACCTTGTATTGAACTGTATTCTACGTTCCTGTGCTTTCTTTTCTGCAAACTGCTAATAAAGTATACAATACATTTACTTATACTCCACTACATCTCAGAAGCAAATATTTATATTTTACTAAGAAACTTTAGTTACTTGTTACATGGTAGATTTAGATTATTATTAACATTAACCACTACAACACTATATATTCTTCTTTGGTTATTTGAAAATATAACAGATCTACAAGCTGTGTAGATCTGCTATCACTTTTTATAAATGTTTAAAATGTTCTCCATAATGAGTATGCTTTTACTTTTGGTACATAAAATATAATTGATGCTAATATTTTTGCACTTTTACTCAAGTACATTTTTTGAGTAGGCCTATATTCTTCCACCACACAGCTGATAAGCTGACTCACTCTTTTTATGACTGTCACATGGCAAATATATACCTACAATATTTTCCATGATCCACAACTCTCAGAACCGAAGGTTGGATTCCCAGACTCAGAACTAAACTCAAGGAAAAAGTTGGGTTGGGTTGACATAGAAGTCATAAACAGATTAACCCCTTCCCCACACTGATAGCCGATCTGTCATAAGTGATTGTAAAATACTTCCGGTCAGGGTCACTATATGGTTAACATTGACACAAAGATGTGTTTAACCACTTAAACCCTATATGGTTGACCGGAGTCCCTCTGGTATTTTCTGTCGTGAAAATACACATTAACATAAATCCAATTAATAGAAAAGATAATGTATAAACAAAGAAACAAACAAAAAACATGAATTTAGACAACACTGATGATAGTGAGCAGTTAAACAAGTCATACCAAACAAGGGTATTTTGTATGAAAAACATTGAAGACCTCTGGCTTATTGGCTATGGCCCACTTTACTTGTCATTACTGCAGACATTTTTCCAAATATTTAAAGAAAGATTTGACATGGGTATTTTAAGTTGAGTGTGGACCTTCTTTGGAAACCAGAGTCAAGTTTGTGACGTGAGTTTGGCAGCTTTCGTAATGTCGTCGTCAGAATCTGCTTTGTTTGCAATGATATTTAGGAGTGACTTTGAGACCTGCTTCACAGTGCAAGTCAATGAGGAGAAAATGTCTTTATATCAATTTCTAACGGAGCAACTGTTGAAGATAACTGGCCAAAGTTACCTCAGGATCATAATCATCATAGTTATGATCCTGCCTGGTAACATGAAGGTGGGATGATGTCTCCAACCACTTTTAACACGTTTTGAGTGTATTTACGATCCCCTGGCAACAACTATTACACTGTACAAATTGCTGCTTGTGTGTGTATGCGTGTATGTGTTAAGGCTGTACCCTAGCCCTTATTTTAGGACTCGAACTTGGGCAGGAATTTGAGTGAACATTCGGACCAATCATGACAAACACAATTTTTCGGGCCAAACAAAGAATTAGAAAGTAGATAAAACGGCAGGTTACAACACGTTGTGTTCTTTGTAATTATTTGGTCCAAAATATTGTGTGCGTTGTCATGATTTGTCACGACAGGAGTTGGCTTCGTATACGACGCTTAAAAGGTCTTTAAATAAATAAGTTTTGAAATGCCTATGGAGAAAATGAAATGGAGAAAAATGTCCTGGGCCACTCGTCGTTCTGAAAGGGGGAGGGACTGCGACGCTCTATTGTGCAAAAGGATGCCTGTTTAACAGATTAAATGTAATCAGCATAGGGCGCAGCAGGGAATCGAACCCCATCCCAGTAAACCAGGAGCTCCATGCCTGTGCCAAAGTGCTTTGTTTGCGACGCAACGCAAAAACCTACCCTTGTAGAAGCCCTACCCTACCAGCCCTACCCTACCAGCAGCAAAGAATACAAAAACAGATACTTACCGTGAACCATCACGTTCTTCTGCAGATGACAGGCAGTGTCCACAAGTTAGGTGAAATGAGGTGAAATGACAGAATCGGCCGAAATTGTGGCAGTCGACGCAAAAGACGCAACGCAAACGAGTGCAACAGCAGGCAGCCCGACACGACGCAACTGCAGGAAGCCTGAACGCAAACGCAAACGAGAGCAACACCATCAGTAGGCTACCCTGCAGAACCACACCAGCGACAGCAAAGGACAAACAAGTTTGTAGGCCTACTCACCGCAGCAAGCAGCTCTTCCCAGCAGCAGCTATAGTGTACAGTTCCTACCTCAATGTCTTGTGCAGGGAGGGGGGGGGCATCGGTCTGGGACACTTCACATGGGCTCCAGGGTAGGGTGGGGGTCCTCGGAAGCCTAAATTGGTGGGGCTGTGGGGCCCATGGACATGGCTCGTCTCAGGGTCCAGGGCTTGGTGCTGCCTCCTACACCACTGGTGCAGTGACTCTTCATATTCTGGAATTACATGAAGAGAAAAGATAGTCATTAGTGTTATGTAGGCCTACATCACATTAGAAACACATGTGGCTGTATAGCCTTGTCAGCCCCCACAACCCATATTTTATAATATATATAATAGAATACATCAATATTAATTATTAAACCAAAAGTTCAAACATAAATCATAAATCAAATGCTTTCAAAATAAACAAACAGTTAACCAGTTGATCCAAGTTAAGACACCAAGCCTATATGACTCACCGAAGAGTAACCAAAGGTTGTCACAGTGGACAGGACCATGCTGCTGTCAAACATTTCGGCCATCTTGCATAGGTGGGAGTGGGGAGTGTAGGAACTGATGTCACCTTTATACTGCCTTGATTGACAGTTGACATGGGTTGCCATTTGCGGGTTGCCATGTTGGCTGGGTTACATTTACATTGCCAAGGCAAAAAGCAACAATACAATCAAAACTAAATGTATGTACATTTGAATTGAAAGTCAGAATATTCAATAAATATTGACACACGCACATGCGCGTGCACACACACACACACACACACACACACACACACACACACACACACACACACACACACACACACAGACGCAACAGCGCAGAGAGAGAGAGAGAGAGAGAGAGAGAACTAACCTTTTTCTCAAATTGTGCCATGCTGGTGTGTGTGTGTGTGTGTGTGTGTGTGTGTGTGTGTGTGTGTGTGTGTGTGTGTTTGTTGCTGATTGGCTGATTGGCTGCAGGCCCATCACCAAATTAATGTGCACAGGGGATTTTGGAGAGAGACACCTGGGACAGCACAACAAGGAGATAGACATAACTTCTGGCAGGAATGCACGAGAAACTTACTTTTTAACATATATCACATTCTCGCCGAGATATATTTTCGAGTTAATAAAATAAAAAAATAAAAAAACGAATGGTTCAAATTAATTAAGATTCGAGTGCCAACCCTAACGAGCGAACATTCAAACCTTGAATGTTTGGGGACAGCCTTAGTATGTGTGTGTGTGTGTGTGTGTGTGTGTGTGTGTGTGTGTGTGTGTGTGTGTGTGTGTGTGTGTGTGTGTGTGTGTGTGCACATGCATACGTGTTCTGCTTCTTTTGGCCTTGTTCACATGGTTGCTTGTTTCTCTCGCAAATCTGAGTTTATAGATTGGCTATTTTCGCACCGGAATATTCAACCCAGAATAGGGTCAAATAGAGGTTTAAAGAGTGCAAGTGTTTACTGTGCATTACTGTAATGATATACAAAAGGCTTGAACTTATTTGAAAGGTTTAGTTGTTTATTTATGAGCCAGTAAACAATAACCTACTCAATTCAGGTTATACCATAAAATCACACCTGTGTGAACTGAGCTGTGCAGGCTGCTCAACAACACCGCTGGATGGCTGCCAGCTGTATTGCAGCTCTTCATTACTCAGACATACAGACAGACATACACACGCAGAGGTTTGGCATCGTTCAAAAACATTGGCAAACTGCATAAAATAAAGCAAACTGTTCAGTGTTTTAGCAAAGCAATTCCAAGGTCCTCTGGTGCTTCCTAGTGGTAGCTAATCAAATGACCTCTGCTCTCCTGACCCCTGAGAGTCAGGACAAAGCCGGTAAGCCACACATTGGAGCAGTTAGCACCGCTCAAAAACATGAAAACAATTAAGTAACCCACTTTGGTTATATCTAGAACTAAACTATCTAGTGAAAAAGGATGAAAAGCCACATGCATGCCATGCATACACACACACACACAACACACACACACACACACACACACACACACACACACACACACACACACACACACACACACACACACACACACACACACACACACATACTGTGTGTTGGGGAAGCTCGCGTTGAAAGTTGAACTACAAAGTTACACTGGAGAGAAATGTAATCTAGTCTGATTTACTTTAAGCTACATTGACAATATTTTAAATAATAAAAACAAATAAAATACATTTAAAAAAACATTATAGGAGGATTTAATAGAAGTGTCAACTTGTTCTCAGGTCATACATAAATCAAACATAAATAAATAAAACACCCCACTATTCATGGAAAGGTGCAAGGAATGTCAGCTTTGCTTAAAAAGCAAAGCTTTATAGTATACAGTGTAGTATACAAATCAATGAGAACAAGAATCAATAAATGTCTATTTGTCACTCACTCCCTACAAGCATCCTCACTATATCATCCAAAAGACTGTGCAACAACATAACATACACAAGATGAGAAGAAGAAGAAGAAGAAGAATGCTGTACTATATGAAACAAAATAACAAGAAATAAGAAAACAAGATAGCAGAAACAAGGAATAGAGGGAGGGGTAACAGAATGCATTGAATGCGGGGGCTCAATTAAGTAACGAAACAATGGTAAAATAACAAATAACATTCAAAATAATTACTGTCATTCTATGCTGCAGAATTGTTTGTAAATTCAGTAAACTATAAAGAAATGGCAAAAATAAATAATGTAACTACTTCTATATAAACTACTATAATCTGTAAGATAACTACACTATGTGGTTAAACTACTAGTTTGCTTGGCCCCGCATAGCAGCAACCCTGAGGGATGCGAGGGCGTACTCCGCACACAGCCTTAGGGGGCTCCAGTGTTGAGGGTCAGAGGGTCTGACTTGGTGTTGCCCATGTAGTCTCACCATCTGATGGTGGCCCGATACGAAGTCCGGTACCCAGCAGCACATGGGGCTTACGAGTGTAGGCTTATAGGCTTTGTGTCAAGTCTGGCTGTAACTATAGTGCTGAATGCCGAACTATAACTCACACGTGTGTGTATAAGGCCAAGGCAAACTGTCAGTGGATGTTTTGACAATATGCAAATTGCCATGAGTCTAGTGTGACAGGCAAGTTCATAACAAATGTAGTCCCCCGCCAGCCTCTCAAAGCATTTACTGATGATTGGAGTAAGGGTGACAGGTCTCCAGTCATACAGGCACACTACCTTGGAGTGTTGGGGACCGGAACAATGATGAAAGACTTAAAACCTGGTAGTTTTAGGCAAATACGCCTTCAAACGCTGCAAACTCCTTTTTGGCCTTTCTGATGGCACTCTGACACAACATGACAACAAACACCACAAAGGTTCAGGTAACAGTTTATTTGCTGGTGAGCTCAGAATCACAGACGTAATGCGTATAAACCAGAATATTGGGAGCAGTTGAACATGAATGATGGGAGTGTGTTGTGGTTTAACAAGACGGGGTATACAGTAATAATGGCATG
Organism: Protomyctophum bolini; assembly: GCF_963924005.1. Lineage (NCBI taxonomy): Eukaryota > Metazoa > Chordata > Actinopteri > Myctophiformes > Myctophidae > Protomyctophum > Protomyctophum bolini. The sequence goes on along the minus strand of NC_137863.1, from coordinate 25,105,871 downwards.
GCTTTCTTGTTAAGTCAGTACATCAGTGTCTCTCTGTAAAAACAGGAGGTTCCTGCAGACATCAGTCCTCTCTGTATTTAGGCATATACAGCCTCCATATGTGGGCAACATTTAGGGGACATACATACAGGATACAATACATAATGGGAAGTACATACTAAAGCTGTTATCGATGGGCGTGTTACGGCCTCCAAACAATACAACAAAACTAGTGGCTCAAATTGGAGACCTCAACATAAAGATTGGTAAAGTTTTAAATAGGTTTTATTTACTTCCCACAACAAAAGATAAATATTGAGGAACAAAACATAATGAAAACTTAAATGCAATTACTTTAAGGCCAGTCAAACTCACCAGAATGGAGGGAGGACCAGGCCACCCCTATAGGGACGTTGAAGCTGCTCCCCCTCCCTGACTGACAATACCAAGATCTAAACTAAAATCTAACCGAAAAGGTAGAACTACTGGCCATCTCCAGGCCAAACTAAAATAACAAACTAAATAACTTCTGTGTCATGTAAGAAATGTCGCTGGACTGAATCTAACAGGCCCACATTTAACAGATAACATCCTTAACCTCTAGGTTCAATATTTATTATTGTTACATCTTGTGTACATACATTCTTTGGTTTTGGTTCCTCAACAGACTTGTAGCAGCAATATGTAAAGCAACAACAAAGAAATAGGATGGATCATAGGGGCCATCATAGGGGCCATGTCAACAAAAAGTGTTTTTGAGACACTCAAACCTATCAACCGTCGCCGTGATCGTATCATCATTATTAGCACTAATAGCCTAAAACTGAATAACTTTGACTTCTCAGGGATTACTCAAACTCAGGTTGGTATGGGGTATGGCATGAGCAGGTTGAGACACATGCCAGTAAGATCAAGTGTGATATTGATCTCCAGAAGTTTAATTATTCTCTACTACATCAGAAATCACAGGTGCGACAATAGGAAGAGGAGCACACCAGTACATCCTTACCGTAAAGATGGGCCTCTGTTCATGTTACGCTCTCCAGCTTGAAGGTCCTCATCGTGCGGTCCTGTCTTTTACCTCTAGGCCAGTGATTCTCAGCATTGGGTTCAGGTGGTTCCAGGGGGTGCCCTGCTAAATAGACTAAATGTTACGAAACAAATTGGACCCTTACGTGTTCTGTAACTGAGTGTACAAATGGAACCAAATGGATCCATTCGTACTCTCAGAGTGAAATTAACACTGAGGATGTTACAGCATATTGGGGTCCTAGATATAAAACTTGTTATGAAATGGGGATCTGTCTTAATCCATATCAAACAGGGGGAATAACTGAGAATAACTGTGTATGCAAACAATACTATTCCCCATGCAGGATCATCGGAGTAGACGCTCGACCACCTGCCTGGTATCCAGAAGCTGCTTGAAAGCCTCCCGCTGCATCGCGGTCCTCTCGGATCTGGTGTGCTCCTTGTCGGATCGAAACATGGCTGAGCATTTCTTGTGCAGCTCCTCTAGGTTCATGAGCAGGGCCTCTGTCTTTGCCTGTCTCTCATTCGCTGATAATTCCATCTCTTGCTCCAGATCCTTCATCCTCTTCTCTGCAAAGATGAACTTTGCTCTGCAAGCCTGTGTTTCCCTGTATAGTTCCTGATTTTCTCTAACCAGGTGCTCTCTTTCTTCCTCCCATCTCTTCTCCTTTTCCATCATGGTTGTCCTGAAGATGTCTTCAAGGGCATTCCTGTTCTTTTCCCAATATATCTCTTTGCTTTTCAGTTCACCCCTGACGCCGGTTAGTTGGGAGTTCATGACTTTAAAATGGTGAACCTTCATCTCAGAGATGTTGCAGTTCATCTCCATGGACTCCGACTCTGACTTTTTCATCTGGTCCTCCAAATCTTTAAGTCTCTGCCCCGCATAGATTAGCTTTCCAGAGATAGCCTCATTTTCTCTAATAAGATCCTGTCTCTCCTTTTCCCAAATGTTCTGCTTTCCAGCTACAATGCTCTTGCCCTTGTTCATTTCGGCAACTGGGTCACCTGGGTCACGTTGACCATACATTGAACTGAGTGGCTGGTCTCCGTCCATACTGTAATGAAAGTTCAAATGAGAGACATCAGGCCCAGCATACTCCGTTTATATGCCTGGGAAATAGCTGACACTTACGTCACATTACGCCATCAGACCATAGCAGCAACTTTTCATTATCATCATGTCACTATATAAGGCCTAGATCAGGTTTACTTGAGAGTCAAGTCAAGTCAATTTTATTTATATAGCACATTTAAAAACAACAGCAGTTGTGCTTTCCAAAAACAGATAGACAGTAGCCTATACAGTGCAGTAATATAAGCATATAACTACTAACTAAAATAAAAAATAAATAATAAACAAGCAAAGAAAAATAATCCACAAAAACAGCAAAACATTTATAACAAACAATAACTTCAAACTGTGTTAAACGCCAGACTAAAAGGGTAGGTTTTCAGGTTGGATTTAAAAACCTCCACGGTGGGGCTAGCTTTGATGTGGAATGGAAGGTCACTCCACAGTGTAGGTGCGGCTACAGAGAAAGCCTGATCACCTTTGGTTTTCAGGTTTGAAGGATCTAAGTATCCTAGTGACAGGGGGGAAATATAGGAGGGGGCAAGACCATTTAGGGCTTTGAACACAAAGAGCAGGGTTTTAAATTGAATAACGGGTAACCAGTGCAGTTGTGCCAGTGCAGGGGTGATGTGTTCTCTTTTTTTTGTTCCAGTAATGAGTCTAGCGACGGCATTTTGAACCCTCTGTAGGCGTGAGATGGTGGACTGAGGCAGAACCCTCTGTAGGCGTGAGATGGTGGACTGAGGCGTGAGATGGTGGACTGAGGCGTACTGAGGCGTGAGATGGTGGACTGAGGCGTACTGAGGCGTGAGATGGTGGACTGAGGCGTGAGATGGTGGACTGAGGCGTACTGAGGCGTGAGATGGTGGACTGAGGCGTACTGAGGCGTGAGATGGTGGACTGAGGCGTGAGATGGTGGACTGAGGCGTACTGAGGCGTGAGATGGTGGACTGAGGCGTACTGAGGCGTGAGATGGTGGACTGAGGCGTGAGATGGTGGACTGAGGCGTACTGAGGCGTGAGATGGTGGACTGAGGCAGAACCCTCTGTAGGCGTGAGATGGTGGACTGAGGCGTGAGATGGTGGACTGAGGCAGAACCCTCTGTAGGCGTGAGATGGTGGACTGAGGCGTACTGAGGCGTGAGATGGTGGACTGAGGCGTGAGATGGTGGACTGAGGCGTACTGAGGCGTGAGATGGTGGACTGAGGCGTACTGAGGCGTGAGATGGTGGACTGAGGCAGCCCCAAATATAAAGAATTGCAATAGTCGGGATGTGATGAATGCATGGGTTATACTGAGAGTTCAATGCATTCTACCATAGTTTTTTTCTCATAGCGAATTCAGGTATTTATTCAGGTACTTATTGGCAAACGTGGGCCTAACTCAGCGACCTGGCACCCAATTTGACATTTGTCCTTGGTTCCAACAATCTGTGGCGTCATTAGATTAGCAGTATTTAACATGCCCGAGTCAGTGTCTGCGCAGCCAATGGCAACAAGTGCACTGTCTGATGAGCAACCAGGCGGCAGTCATTCTGCAGGCCAGCTAGGGAGGCGTTGTTAGGTTCACAGGTGCAATGAATGACCTCAGAAATTCTGAGGTCTGAATCTGTTTCTTGATTTTCTCCTATGCCCAGCTTTGTGTGTGTGTGTGTGTGTGTGTGTGTGTGTGTGTGTGTGTGTGTGTGTGTGTGTGTGTGTGTGTGTGTGTGTGTGTGTGTGTGTGTGTCTGTGTGTGTGTACCCCATAGCGAGGATTTGATTGGCTGAGCACGGAATGTGAGGGTAAAAAGTGAGGATGGAAAAGTGAGGACGCCAAGTGTTTGGCTGAGCACAGAATGTGAGGATATAAATCACACCCATGTGAAGTGAGGGGCGCTCTTATCATACATCATCATCCATCATCTCATTCCAGCCAGACAATCAGAATTTGTTATAAAACAAGCGAGGGGATCGAGACCGCAATCCCTTTAGAGGCCAGCAGAGGCAGACATGGTCCATTGTACCAGTGTTGTGACTGACAGTGTTTGATTGTGTCTAGCAGTGTGATAATAAGCCTGTTTCTCAATCACTTGACACAGTCATCCTAGGTCTGTACGCCTATGTGTTGCATCAGTTTAATATCTTAATGAATGATGCATTGTCCCATTCAGACATGCCTAGAGTATAACTCACTGTAAAGCACAATGTGCCTGCATCAATGTCTTGTTTGCTTAACATGCAATGCAGCTGCAACTATAGTCTGCAAATAAAATAAGTGTGAAAGCAAACGCTGACATACAAATTATTTTGATTGATTGATTGATTTAAATTTGTATTTCACAGTTTGTAGAATGGGAAATAAAATGTGTGTGATTTTATCTGGCAAATAATGTTTTATTAGCCTATAGGTCTAGATTCATATATTGTTAAAGATTGAACTATATCGTATTAAAATAGTGTATTATTAAATTCAGGTGTACAGTTCACAACTATATTTATAGGGTATAAAGTTTGCCTTTAAAGTAGGCTGTAGGCCTTTAATAGTTCTGATATCACACCGTCACAAGTCTCTGATCTATCCGTTGTCTTGTCACTGAAACAGGCACTGACAGAAATTTTACTTTCTAGACAAGAGCTGATTAGATTGGTGTGTTAATTGGAAAAAAATGAGTACTTCTTTCCATCATCACTGGAATGATGTGTGACCTCATATAGTTGTGCTGTGGTCAACCTGGTGACTCAGCATGAGGCTGTATCATCATTAACTGAGCTGCTAGACTAAACACTGCATTATAAGAAACCTTTAGGCATGTTATAAAATATAGCTGTTATGTACAAATGGAACCGCATGGTTATTTATACACTCTAGTCTCCTTATACACAGCTGGATTTAAAAAAATAGCACTAAACCTATAGGCTAGATTAATTATTTTTAATTTTATCGTTTCATAAATCTCTTATACAGAAAATTCCAAATCCCTAAAAATCTTGTAAATCAAACTGATATTAAATGTTTGATTATTTTTTATAATGGCATCATGAAGAAATAACTAATATATATATATATATATATATATATATATATATATATATATATATATATCTTTTCATATAAATATGAGGAAGAAGAATGTTTTGTTGGCTAAACATCAAATTAAAGTCTTCATAAGCTCGAGCGCTCGAAAGAAAGGGAAATTCTAATTTGCATTCTACAATTTAAAAAAAATAACACATTTTTTTGTCCAGGCCTTTCCATTGGATCGAATAGGCTACTCTTTAATCTTTATATGAATTGTAGAGACAGAATAGAATAGTGGTTTTCAACGGTCCGTCCGCGGCGCGGCACACCGCCTGCAGGAGGGGTCCTGGGAAGGAGACTACCGTCTGCAGGGCCGGGGTCCTCAGCCAAGGGCCAATTAAGGCGAAGGAGACGAGTAGTATAAATTGTATAATGTCACTAAATGTAATTTACATGATACATACTCCTGGACTAATATAGCTTACCGCATATCTTTAAATCGTCATTGATGATGAAGCTGCAGCCTGCAGAGCGTGCAAAATATATGAAAATGTCTGCTTTTCAGGTTTAGCTTCACCTCCCATTCATCTCTCTCGCTCTCTCTCTCTCTCTCTCTCTCTCTCTCTCTCTCTCTCTCTCTCTCCACTGAAGTCGTGACTCGTGACGCATGCATATATGATTGATTGTGTTATATTTATTTTTAACATCCTCGCGGACGCTTCATTTAGTCTTTTGTATATAGGCTATACAATATCCATAGCCTCCTGTATGGGGCTTTGGATTGTGTTTGTGTTCCTTTGACATGATGCAAATTCATGCAGAAATAGCGCGCCTTTTGCATGTAACTTTGGGTTTAGTGATGATGAGGGAAGCCAAGACAAACCCATGCACGCTCCAAATCCTCAGTTAGCATTTCACTCTCGAGACTACAAATGTTATACCATCAGTCGACGTGGTGGATTTGCTACACCCGTAAAATTCTCAATATTCATTTGCAACGCTGAGACCGAGGGCTCGGACTCCGGAGTGTAACTCTCAGGGTTAAACGGCCACTATGGATTTGACAGTGTGCTCAGAGGTGGAGGTGGAGCTAAGTGACTAGACTCATAAAACCCATAAACATATTCCTCATTTCACTGTCACGGTGACGCGCAACGCATTGAGCGCATGAACAAGACGTTTTACGATCATATTTTGTACACGTGATTGTGCGGTTCCGTTCCGAAGCGAACCGAGCCAGAATCTGGACTTCAACACGCTGCTCCTGTGGACTTTGTTTCTTTAGTTGAACCCGTTTTTTTCAATATAAACTTGAGGATATTTATCAGTTCCCCACCTCCGCAGCAAGGCTGCAACTATCGCGTAAAGCAAAGGAATGCGAGTTCGAAGAAAGAGTGACTGAGCGGTGAACCGGGCGGATAAGTGTAAACACACACCCAGGATTCGAACCACCGGTCGGCGGAGGAGGAGGGGGTATCCCTCCCGAGTCCCGCGGACTTGGGAGCACTTCATCCCCGGGTGGGTATACAGGCCAGCTCGTGGTCCGGTGACCATGCAGCATCCCTTGGACATGGCGCATTACTACCCCGTGGGTGGGGACATGCACGCCGACCACAGGTCGCACCGCTACCGGAGCTTCATGATCGAGGAGATCTTGACGGAGCACCCGGAGCACAAGGTGTCCTGCAGCTCCCCGGCCGGGGACCTGCTCAAGTTCGGAGTACAAGCTCTGCTCGCGGCCCGGCCCTTCCACAACCATCTGCGTGAGTTCTGCATGGAAATAAATAGGGTTCATTACAAACTGCAACCTAACCAATTGGACCCTTTCTTTATACGGGTCCGTTTGGTGAGAATAAAACCAATGCGTAAAATGCGTAACAAAAAATAATAATAATGCGCGATTTGAATTTATTCCCGGGTTTATATATTCCCAAAGAAAAGCTTGTTGGACCAAGAACTCAACTAGCCGACATATTCAGTTGCTTCTGTAAGAAAAGTATGACTGCAGTCTGCAGTGCTGTTTATTTTTTAGCGGCCAGTGTCAAAAATAATAATTGTTGCGCAAAGGCATCGAGCGGGTTCAATGTTCCGATTGAAAGGATTTGTCAGCCACTCAATAATAGTTATATGCTATTTATTATTATTTTGTATTATTATTATTAAACAATAACTCAACAAGAACGCATGCTTAAAGCTCTGTCCGTTTCCCCTTGATTAAATGTATTTTGTGTGTGAAAGCACATCATTTGAAATCTACGTTACACTTGTGACTTACGGTAGTAACGGTAGTAATAATAATAATAATAATAATAATTGATTATTAGTTATTTTAAACTGTCTTTTATAGGTACTATACTGCCCTATAGCCAAAACTATGTTTTAGACACACTGGATTATTTGTCTCAAAGGTCAAACATGAATTGGGGGATAAACACCTCGTGAACTGATGTAGGTCTACAATTAGTGCAATATCACATATAGGCGATAACCCATTTTATCAGTGCAATTACTGCACTTTGGCTTTGTAGTGAGTATATAGGGTAGGCTACACATTAGACATTAGGCCTATATCCCAATTATATTATTCGGTTATTGGTTTTGGTTTACTTTATTTTGTCATTGAAAACCGCTTTTGCGAATTTTCGAGGTCATGTTTGTAACTTTGAAGGCATTGAATAGCCATATGTCGATGTTTCTTGCAATAGCAGCACTCGCCGCGATTTATTAACCTAATTTAAATAATCGTTTTCTAATAACCTAAATGAATATCCCCCCCCCCCCCCCCCCCCCCCCCCCCAATGCAGTCCTGAAGGCCGACCACCAGACAGGCCTGCTGAAGTTCCCCATGTCCCCGCTGTCGTGTTCGCTGGGTTCCTCGCTAGGATCCCCGCTCCTATCCGGTCCCCCGGGCCTCGGGATCGGCCCCGCGTCTCACCACCTCCCGCTGGACCTCCACCTCCGAGGCAAGCTGGAGCAGCACGGCTCCGATCTCGGGGGGAAGACCAAGAAAGGCCGTAGGAGCAGAACCGTCTTTACCGAACTGCAATTAATGGGCTTAGAGAAGAGATTTGAGAAGCAGAAATATCTCTCCACACCAGATAGGTGGGTCTGCTCAAATACCCCACACATGTATTGTAGGTGCTTATTTCATTCATCTCTGAGAGAGAGTGCATTTGTACACTCAGAGATTTACAAATAAAGCTATAGGAAGAGTGGGCTCCCACACTTTGGGAGTACCGGTCCATAATGTTAAATTGCATAATGTTAGTCTGAAATAATGTGACGTAGTCTCTAGACTACACGATTTGACTGCAGGCATCATTATCAGACCTCAATTTACCTTCAACATCTTATTTAAATATGCCCATATATATAATTACCTTTTTGTAGCAATTTGTAGCAGAAATATTAGGCCTTAATTGTTGAACATTATAGGGAAAATAGCCAATGTAACATTGAGGTGCCCACAATGTTTAGTTATACTCACTCTTCCGGAAGTTCCGGATAGTATTCCGGCCTAGTATTAACAACTTCACACCTGACCCGGCCTATAAGCCAATGTTGGAACAAGAACACAGATTGATTGATTGATGGATTGATTGATTTGAAATACAAAATATACTTACAATATACTATGGTAAAAGTAGGCTATGGAAATGACCCAGAATGGTCCATTTCACAATCATTTGACTCTAAATAGTAACGCTTTAATGTGTTCATTACTTTAATATTGTGGGGCTGATTATGAGCTAAATCTGCAAAGTAATAGTAGGCGTAGCCACTAGAATTAATTAGTAAAGTACAACATTTAATTTTAATAGAAGTATATACAGTATCAAGAAATGGAAATACTAAATCAAATAAAAAGTAGGTTACCTCAAAATTGTAGGCCTACTTATAACGTTTAAAATGTGCGTTCCACCACTAGCCTAAGAGCCCATTATGTTTCAGAATGAGGAGTTTTACAATACAAGTCAAATCCTGTTTTTTGTTTAATTTGTTTGAGTCAATGAATCAATGTGTAACTGTGACAGGGTAAATTTGTATACCCATGAATCAGAGTCAAATTAAAACAGGACTGACTGAGGGTGTTTTTTCTCATCCTGTCTCTACAGAATAGACCTGGCGGAGTCTCTGGGTCTCAGTCAGCTTCAAGTCAAAACATGGTACCAAAACAGACGGATGAAATGGAAGAAAATAGTAAGTTATCATATCAGATTTCATTTAAATCATGTGTTAATTTACAGGGGAAAAAAACAAAGGTATAAACAAAAGTTTTTATTTATTTTGTTAAAGCGTTTAAAGATATTCCCATAGCAATATACAGTTTGTGCAACATGGGGATCTCCTGCATATCGCTCCAGCTGTCTCATAAAACGAAATACATTTGCAGGTCCGTACTCCGTTGCCAATTTCATCAGAGAGTAACTCAGCTTACATTTTATAGTGTTCCAGTTTTTGACTGCTCGTTTCTTTGTGTCATCACTTCCAGTTTCACTTGTTTATCCTGAGTTCTCTCTTCTGATTGAATACAATTTGTATCCCAAGCTGAATGTGCATTTTCTGTTTACTAAAGAGCTGGAGAGATATGGGAGAGCCCTGTTACTGAACAAACACCCTACCTATAGCAACGATTCTATAGAATATACAGCTAACACTCAGTCTGACACTCAGTCTGAATTTTCATTTCGTTTCACTTCATCGCCAGGACATATTTTAATGGTAGCGATTCAGGGCTGGAGCCAGGCTAGCTAACACTCATTTTAACAAAACAATATAAACTTCCTATAGCGTTATCTCTGAGAGTGTACATTTGTATACACTATTGTAGTCTTGAGAATATAAGGTCAGTATTTTCATCCGATGTGTTTTAAAAATCACACCTGTGTGAAGTGAGGGGCGCTCTTATCATCGTATACATCATCATGACAGAAAATAGATACAATGTCTATTTGCTCAGAGACTATGACGTAACATTCTTCATTCACTGGTGAAAATAGACTATCTATTCTACAATTACATGATCGTGAACGTGTTGTGATCTGGTAGATTGTTTGGAGCGAAGAGATAAGCTGGAACAAGTATACAGAGCCAACTCCGGTCAGGCTATAAGAATAGAGGGTTTAATGAATTCCCTATAAAGTGCACTGCATAACCCAGGGGTTCTTTAGGGGGTTCCAGGGGGTCCCCTGCAAAGTCTTTCTGAATATAGCATTAAAATCAGTTTAGCCACTTTAATCCTATAGCTATTTGAAATAGCCGATTCACAAGCTCATATTATGATGCAGTGCCTTGTGAGCTTCTATAGATCAGCTTTTCTTATATCTCAGCCGAATAGATTCAATCGGGGGTCCTTGACATGAAGAAGTTTGAGAACCACTGCTTTATTATGTTAATAATACATGCAATTAAATTGTAAACTATAGACAAGTATCAAACCCATGGACAAAATTGTAGATGCTATAGGTCCATCCTGATCCTATACACAATAGTTTCAATGTACACATTATTTTTATATTAAACTCATGCATACTGGTATACTTTACTACACTGTCTCTCACATGTGTTTACCTTGCTTATTGTCAGTCGCTCATGGGTGAGAGTGTCTTAAATGGGTGAAAGTGCTTAACTTTTACATTGTAACAGTACATTGAGTTTTGTGGTGATTCTTGTGCTTGCAGGTTTTACAAGGAGGGGGCTTGGAGTCTCCCACTAAGCCTAAAGGCCGGCCCAAGAAGAACAGCATCCCCACCAGCGAACAGCTGCTCTCCTCCGAGCAGGAAACCAGAAGCCAGTCAGTGTCGGAGGGCTCAACTTCTTCACATCTAGACAACACCAGCCAGGAGGAATGACCTTTTTCCATTCCAAGGACTGCTTCAGTTTGATAAGCATTTAGACACGGACCTCCCATTTTGATACTTTTTTTTACTTCCATCAATGGGACCATGCACTGTAAATCCTCACTCAGTGTTGATTTAATTCTGAAAGTGTACAAAATACGGGTCTATTTGGTTCCATTTGTACACTCCCAGAGGGACAGACAGACCCGTAAGGGCCCATTTGGGATCCCTGGTGGTCCCCCGGAACCGCTGTTGAGAAACGGTGTGATATACACACACTTCTGATTCTGATATGACGCCTAAGAAAAACTCTAGAGAGAACTCCTGACTGGGACTTGTAAATGGCACCGAGGTACAGAGACCATTTCTCCAAGTGGAACTCCTTGGTGTTTTTGTAGCTTTTATATTGTTATTATTATAATTATTATTATTATAATTATTATTATTGTTATTTTTGCATTCCTGCACCGAATCCTGATGCATCCGAAGCTCAAGTCTCTGTTCAAAGCAACGACAAACACGTCATGTCGAAGAACTTTTTATTTTTACATTTTGTTCCATCATGCATCAAGCTGTCCAGGACTGAACCAGTAGGTCTCAAACCTTTTATTGTACATATTATTCTATATAAAAAAGAAATCTGAGCTCAATTTATGCTTTGTTGCGGGCGTGCGACACCATCGTACGACGGACTATAATTGGGTGCTTTAAAAGCCTAATTCATGCTCTGTCGTACGCCGGTGTCGCGCCGAAAATAGGCGAGTGACACCGTCATGCGACGAAGTATAAATCAGCCCTAGTGGATCCACTTCACACAGTGTCCGTTTATGAATTAATTTGTCGTGTATGTCATTTTGTGTAATTATTAAATATATTTTCACTAACACTGCTCTTTTATTTTTAAGGGGTAAAAAAAAAAAATCTCAAAAATCTTATTTGATATAGTGAAAATGTATATTTAAAAGGCTTTGTCATATTCCTCACAAATACGATTATATCCACCCAATTTGATCCAATAGGTCTACAATGTTAAATTGAATAATTCAATTCAAATGTGCAGTATAGTACACGCACACACACACACACACACACACACACACACACACACACACACACACACACACACAAGCTATTAATGAGTTAATTATGTCAAGAGATGTTGCAGTGTGTTTGAAAGAGTGCTCGCCATTAATGTAATCCATATATAAATGCACTTATAGTTCAGTAGGCCTATAAAGTAGCATTAGGTAAATGTGATATCAAACACTGCAGGTGTTCTTCAGTTTGATTGAACCTTTTGTAACTCTGTAGAGATTGTATAAAGGTAAATGAACCCTATGGTTTGGCTATACTCGCTACTGTAACAAACTGTAGCATTCTTCTTCTTATAATGCCTATTCTTCAGGCTCCCAGTCCAGCAGCCATTCATTTAATATGGCTGTATATAGCCTATACTGTATTTAGGCCTTATTGCAGATATGTTTATGGGAAAATGAGAAAATAAATAGTAAATTGTAGTATGGCAATTTGCATAACGTTTATTTTGTGAATGTCAATCGAATCTAAAAATGTTGTTTTTGCCAGACTTCAAATATAATAAGCTGTATAGTTATATATACCACATTCATGATCATGATTGACAGAAACCTTCATGTGGCCTTATATATCTCCACATTTAAACTGTTTCCCATCCACATATTAACTATAGGATCCAGATCCATTGGAACACAGCCGGTTCTTTTCCCCCAGATTCCTGAAAAGTATAACGGTTTTGGACATAATGAGCGCCTGAACGCGACGATATAACACATTCACGTCACGTGCACCAAACGCATTTGCTATGCTACTGCAAGGAGAAGCCTTCAATGTCTAGAGTAGACCGTCCTAAAGGCTCTTATAGCGCCCTTAGCCGCCGCAGCACGGGTGTGATTCAAGTTCAATAATCAACGTTGCGCAAAGCTGCAGAGCAAAATGTGGAAATTTATGCTTTTAATTTGAGGATTTGCGGCTTTAGCATTTTTTATCGTATTTATTTACTTCCAATCTGTTGCGTCAACAGAGGTAATATATAGTGTTAGTCGCATAAAAGGCACATCATCCAAGCATTTGGTAACTTTTTGAATCGAGTACAGCCTATAATTTGACGGAGAAATGTTTGGATAGGCTGATTCCCCCTCTTACCACATTTGACGGGATTTAATCCCGGCCGGGGATTTTGTTGAGGCCACGTTCAAGTCAACACAATGGTCCAAATAAAAGCTATTTCTGTCCATACTAATTCATTCGTAAAGAAATGTTTAAAAACCTGTTTCATCAAATTACACTCCAGCAGGAAATAAACACTGCCCTACAATTTGTAAAAGCTGCATGCCTTTCACAGCATGCGTGATTCAAGACGGGTGATCATTCGACATTGTGTTATAAGCTATAACAAAGGCTATAGGCCAGGCCTGTACAGTACACTCTACAGGCTACACATGGTGGAAATGGCCAAATGGCTAAAAAGCCATACAGTAGCCTAGGCTATGTTTCTGGACTGGTGCTAAAATAATTATGGCATGCTGATGATGGCAATCTATTTTAAAATGGACCAATTAGTAGACTTATATTGTCACTCAGTATAGATCATTAGGATATATACGCCTATAATGTCTGATAGAGAGTAGGTTTAGGGCTGCAAATTGGCTTCAAGAATGACGTGGAGGGATCATTGAATGTTAACGTCACAAGTGTGCTATCATTCAACCGCACGTGGATAATGTATCCTCATTTTAAATCACATCATGGTCCTAGACATGATGGGCTGTGGAAGGGCCTAAACGCTTATTGGCTACTAATAATGCATTTGATTCGGCATGGGCAAGACAACGTCCTGTAGCCAATCAGGCTGTGACCTGTCCTGTCCTTGATGGTAAATTACCGTTTTGTTAAAGGACAACTTTAGTTTTTTTCAACCAAGGTTCATGTTTTAGGTTTGTTATTAGATTAAGTATAAAAGGTGAGTGTATTTTTATTTTTATTTGCTGCTTTCTTTTGTTTTAGGGATTTTAGCTGTTTTTGACAGGGAGCGGGCATGGGGCTAAATATGTATTTTATTTTTTACAAATTTCTATACGATTTATTTGTTTATTATTTACTATAGTCCTACTAGACCCCAATAAATCACACCTGGCTGCAAAAGATTAAAGATCACAGGATCTACTGAATGTGTCAAACTGACATATTGAGCCTACTGTATATGACACATGCTTCCCCCAAGTATAGGCTATACCTTCACATTCAGTAGATCCTGTGAGCTTTTGTGGCCAGATGTAATTTATTATATTACATAATAATAATAACAAATAGCTATAAAACGTAAAAAAAAATTAGCCCCATGCTCGAATGAGCTATCTTCATCTTGTAGCCTACTTTACTTGAGCATTTGTATTTTAATTGGGGTTTCACTCCATCACTACATTTCAAAGAAGACAAATATTGTAATTTTGATTCCAGATCACATTGCAAAAGTTTGCGCTTTATAGCCTACATTTAAAAAAGTATTTCTACCAGTACCTTAACTCAGATATGACAGCAATTTTCACTTAGTTGAGTAATATTTGACTTGTACAACAGTACAAATACAACCCACTATAATACAGACGAAAATAGGTGTAGATTATGATCTGTATTGCCTATAACTAGATCACTTCTTAATGCTGTAAACGGTTGGGAGTCTTTTTAAGACTATCTAATGGAACAATTAATGCTGTGAATTGTATGGACATCTTCTTCCTCATCATTGCCTTGCACGATGATCATAAAAATGGGCCTATAGCGATAAATAAATGAAAAAGGATGACAAATTAAGACTGTTAGTGTTAACATGATGAATGAATAATCTCTCTCTCTCTCTCTCTCTCTCTCTCTCTCTCTCAACACACACACACACACACACACACACACACACACACACACACACACACACACACACACACACACACACACACACACACACACACCATGTTGTATACATCTGAAAAAGCAATTTGAACAAAAACTACAAATTAGGACAATTTAAACTGCATGGCTGTAAATCAAACGAAATAGTTAGACAATAGTTTACCGGTATATTGTAGATGTGTTTACAAGCTATAACCCTAATTGTCAAAGTATACAACATTTTACACTTTTGCACGTTTGATTGACTGAGCATTTTATTGACATTATTAAAGGTACAGCAGTGGCAAGTGGTTCAAGGGGTGAGAGAGACCAAACAGTCAGAGGCTTGTGTCCAATACATTAGTCAGCACTCAAACAAACTGGACAAATAACCATACAGAATATTAAATATCAAAATATACAGTTTAAAACAAATCATGATAACAGCAATAGAAAGTGTCTTTTGAGAGACTATAGACCCAAGTCAATACAATCTGAATGTTATAGCTAAACTATCTTTAAAGTATTAGTATTATTACTGTCATATTCACAGAGGAAAACTTGAAGAGTGAAAGAGATGGAATTAATGGAAGTGATGCTGAAGACTTATTCATCTTGCACAGTATAATCCTCAGTGTCGATTCATCCAATTCAGAGTGTACAAATGTAACCAAATTGGACCCTGAAAGGAGGTTGTGGAACTTTTTTCAAGAATAGAGTGAATTTTGTCCAATCATGAAAGATACAATTTAACGTATACAATTGGGGCGGTTGTATTTTGTCTCCCTGCTGTTCTATTAAGACATTTGGATCATGTGAAATCTATCGCCTGAGCAAGCAGGCAGGCTCCATTAGTTCAATGGTAGG
Source organism: Protomyctophum bolini (assembly GCF_963924005.1). NCBI lineage: Eukaryota > Metazoa > Chordata > Actinopteri > Myctophiformes > Myctophidae > Protomyctophum > Protomyctophum bolini. The sequence goes on along the minus strand of NC_137863.1, from coordinate 25,090,158 downwards.
ACTAGCAGGAAACCGGGTTCAAATCCGGGGTAGAATTGCACAGTTACATAGTGGAGCTTCTAAGGGTCCATTTGGTTACATTTGTACAGCACACTCTCAGAGTTAAAAGAACACTCTAGTCTCTGGTGTTTTACTGTGTAGGAAACAAGCAGTACTTTCTAACAATTAGGATAGAATGTGAAATGATTTTCTGGTTGCGTTCACACTAGGAGGTCTCTTAGAGAACAGAGAGTTTCCAAACGCAACATGTTTTGGTTTGGAACCGTCAATATTTAAAACAACATTCCATTTCTCTGACTTGTCCGGTGCGTTAAACCACGTCACGTTGTGTTTGTAAAAGTTTTAGAGAGTTTAGAAAGAATCCATTTCACTCTGGATTTTTGATGCTACCTTAACATAATATTATAGCTCTGAGCAATTCTGTGAGCCTGTGAACCTTGTTTGGCTTAAAAGGTCGTTGATTCCTCATCAGTGTGGATACTTTTTATACTATAAATAAAGCTGTGAGCTGATGGCTAGCAGAAGGACAAGATGATTTAGTTCCACTTAAATAGTTTCTGTGCCGGGTTGAGGACTGGGAACTTGAAAAGTGTGAGGAAATGGAAGTGTGTTAACAACCATCCAAGGTTACAAGGTGGTCTTCATTGTCATGGTACATACTGTAAGAGTGAAATGCAGTTTTGTTCATAGCTTTGGCAATATATAGAATAATAAAAAAGGGTGAGGGGGACGTTTATACAACCAACAAGAAGGGTGGATACTGGATAAGGGAAGAGTTTTGACAAAGGTGTTTGCCAGGGACCCAAAATAGTGAAAATAGCAGATCTACAAGCGCACACCGTGTTGCTTCGCCTTCGCGCCACGTTGCAAGTTTGTAGATCAGCTATTATCACTACTACTTAATTCTTCTTAAAAAAACAAAAAACAAAAAACGTTTTAAATATATATATTTTTTTTGTATAATAAAGAAACCCATAGAAATTGGTCCATGACCCACAAATTGGAAAACAGTGGTGCTAGATCATTAACACTCAAAGCAAACTTATTGTGAAGTCTAGATGATTAGAATGTAAACATGTTATGGAGATTACATAACATCTAATGTAATTGTGAACATGCAGCTGTGTAAACTTAAAGACCTTCGTCAGTGTCCTTGGCATTGTACATCACGGGCCATGCGCCACCCCTTAACCCTTATCCCTACACTTATTTGCCATTTTTTTACTATTTAAAAAAACCTTTTAAAATAGTTCAAATAGCTGATCTACAACCTCACAACATGTAGATGTAGATCGGCTAGTTGAACTATTTTAAAATGTTTTTCAAAATAGTAAGAAAATGGCAAATAAGTTTAGGGATAAGGGATAAGGGTGGCCCAAGATGGAGCCCCACATGTGCTTGGAGGGAGTGGGTACGTGAGGGGGGGAGAGCGGTGTGTATCCTATCCGTTAGCTGTCTTTAGAACTTGCACCTGCATGGCACCAGATCCACATACAGTGTAGTGTGTGGAATAATAGCACTGTCATTGTGAGGTTGTCGTTTCCAAGCCCTGAAAGTTACAAGTTCATGAACACGTCATAGTCGCCATACACAGTAAAATCCTCAGTGTTCTATCTATAACTCTATAACTAAACTCAGGGAGAAAATGTTGGTCACATCTGTACATCTGTAGGAGTTATCGTTAAATGTTAAACTCTAACGTTAAATGTTTTATATATATATATATATATATATATATATATATATATATATATACATACAGGTAGCCTATATGCACTGTGTTTCCAATTAGATCAGCAAACCCTTTTTTCTTACTCACATTTTTTGTTCTAGGCTCCTGAGGCACCAGAAAAGAACACGTTTGTGGCGGTCCTATATGAGGTAGGCTACTTTAAGAACCAGAAATTACAATAAATGCTTCTTTCCTTTTATCCTTGGTCTAAACTCTAAACAAAAAATGGTTCTCTATCTATCGCATACATGGCAATGATTGCACTCTATGTCTATGGGTTCCAGTTGGACCTGCAACACGTGTGTGTGTGTGTGTGTGTGTGTGTGTGTGTGTGTGTGTGTGTGTGTGTGTGTGTGTGCGAGCGCGGACAAAAAGGAAAGTAAGCTATGCAGAATATCAAAGGGAGACTTTCTACATATTTTGCATTGCATTCGTGCATCTCCTTGTTATCATGGATCAAATCCCATGGTGATAATTAAGAATTAGGTTGGGAGTGGCTTATTGTCGGTATCAGCCAGTAACACGCGGGAGTCTGTCCCCGTTACAATGGGCTAGACCCCTGGGAGATGGAGTCTGTCCCCGTTACAATGGGCTAGACCCCTGGGAGATGGAGTCTGTCCCCGTTACAATGGGCTAGACCCCTGGGAGATGGAGTCTGTCCCCGTTACAATGGGCTAGACCCCTGGGAGATGGAGTCTGTCCCCGTTACAATGGGCTATAGACCCCTGGGAGATGGAGTCTGTCCCCGTTACAATGGGCTAGACCCCTGGGAGATGGAGTCTGTCCCCGTTACAATGGGCTATAGACCAGGGATACTCAAATAGATTTACCTGTGGGCCACATTACAAAAATGGCAAGGGGCCAGGGGCCAGTAGATAAAATTACGACATTAATGATACTTGATAACTTCTCTCTTTCAATTGCTTTATTTTCGCAAAATGTATCAAAGTACAATGTGCATGCACACAATATGTAAATAAATAAATGTGTTACATTTTCTTGCATAAACACAAAGAGCTGTTTCCATAACTGCACAAATTATTGCACATAACATGAGTAGCTGTTATAATAACATAATAACATAACATGAGTAGCTCTTTGCCTGCCTGCCTGCCTGCCTGCCTGCCTGTCTGTCCATGAGTAGTTATTTGTCTGTCTGTCAATGAGTAGCTGTCTTACTGTCTGCCTGTCTATGAGTAGCTGTCTGCAATTTCCATTTCCGCAATTTCCGCAATTACCATTTCCGCAATTTCCATTTCCGCATTTCCGCAATTTCCATTTCCACCATTTCCGCAATTTCCATTTCCGCAATTTCCGCAATTTCCATTTCCATTTCCAACTATTAATGGCAGCTGGGTTTCATCATTCAAATAAAATAGAATTCTGTCCGTTTAGCTATAAAATTATGTCAGGGAATAGGGATACACAGTATATGTCTTTCATTTGCATTGCATCTCCCCCCCCCCACCCCAAGCCACATCAGGCCCGCGGGACCATTATGACTGGCCCACCAATGAAAATCTAAAAAAAAGAAGAAAAAAAAATCTGGAAAATGAAATAAAAATAAATAAATCTGAATGAAGGTTGAGTATCACTGCTATAGACCCCTGGGAGATGGAGTCTGTCCCCGTTACAATGGGCTATAGACCCCTGGGAGATGGAGTCTGTCCCCATTACAATGGGGAGATGGAGTCTGTCCCCGTTACAATGGGGAGATGGAGTCTGTCCCCGTTACAATGGGCTAGACCCCTGGGAGATGGAGTCTGTCCCCGTTACAATGGGCTATAGACCCCTGGGAGATGGAGTCTGTCCCCATTACAATGGGGAGATGGAGTCTGTCCCCGTTACAATGGGCTAGACCCCTGGGAGATGGATTGCTGAGGTGGAGTGCCACACCTACCATCAGTATCCAGTATTTCCCGCACGACTTGCCGCACCCAATCCACACTACTCATATACGCTGAGTGCCCGGGATCGAACCCATGAACTTGTGGTCGAAAGCTACTTGACACATAACAATACGTTATAATGTGAAAATTAAACTCACTCTGAAATGACAGACTTTCAAATACACTAAAGATTCAAGATTCAAGACTTTATTGCAGTTTCAGTGCACTAAAAACATACATACGATACATACACATATTCACATCACGTAATCAGACAGAACACGATACAAAAGTACAGACATCATATGAGGGGGACCAATAAATAAGAAGAATGCAAAACGTTACAATTAATGTTGAATAAATAAATAGCAAGGCCAATGATTTTTGACGCTGTGCGTACCACCCTTTCAAGCCGTTTCCTCTCTAAGTCAGTGGTGTTTCCATACCACACTGTGACTGAGAAGACGAGGACACTCTCCACAGTGGCTCTGTAGAAGTGAACCAACGCCTCCCCAGTCACACCGAACTTCTTTAAGAGGCGTAGGAAGTGAAGCCTCTGGTGGGCTTTACTCAAGATGTTACTAGTGTTAACTTCCCATTTTAGGGAGCAGCATATAGTGGTGCCAAGGAATAAAGTGTGGGCTTGTATTGTTGTGGTCTACCATCATGACTTGAGTTTCAAAAGATTCACTTTTACCAGCAGGATTGCTGGCACTAATTATCCCACACAGTAAAATGTTAATTAACAAGTGTCAATGTAAATATGGACTGGCAAGGGTCAATTTGTACACTGTCAGAGATATTAACACCACCACATTTGAAATAGTTTCTTCAAAGACAAAAGTAATATAACTACAACATGATTACACATTAAGAATCAAGAACCAAGATAAGCAAGTACAACGTAAGTACATAACAGTTTCTTAACGAGAACGGTTTGCCAAATGTTTCTGTTCATTTCTATGGATACTGTGTATACAATAGGTCTTCAGAACTCTCTCTCTCTCTTATGGATTTCAGATTCTTGACATTCTTGTTAATCATCCAACGTGTGCATTTTTCACTGGTGGTCTGGTCTCTTGTAGCACACTTCTCCATTTCACTTAAAGATCCCCGTCTGACATACACATCTGTGTATGTCTCACACACACACACACACACACACACACACACACACGCACGCACGCACACATGCACGCACGCAGCGCACGCAGCGCACACCAATCTAAGCAAATGGCTAATCAGCCCTTGTCCAGAATGTCACATTTCTGTCAGTGCCTAATCATACAGAGTCAAGTGCTGAGCATTAATTTAACTCTGAGAGTGTATGATGAGACCCTTTGGGTCCATTCATACACACTCAGAGTTAAAGTAACATTCAGGAATTTAACTGTGTATGCAAATGCACGACAGGTCAACCCAAACAGCAGACTTGAAGCCTGACAAAGTTGCCAAAGACAAAACAGTACACACAGAATGTGTGGGGTCTCCGCTAGGGGTCCGGCTGTACGGAGAGTGGGGCTCCCTTTGTCAGCCGTATATGATGCAGACTTCATCCACCCCCCACCCCCATACGCTCCCCCACCCCCCCTCCCGCCATGGGCTTTGAACAATGTTGCGTTGGAGTTGGACAGCAAAGCCACTTCCGACATAAATTACAATCAGGACGACGGACGAGTCAGTCCAGCCCAGGAATCAGAACATTTGGAACATCTACATATCCATGCAATTGAATCATTATGAGACCCCCCCCCCCCCCCCCCCCTCTCTCTCTCTTTCTCTCTCTGTGGCGGCAACGACAGCATTCTGGTGCAATTAGCCAACAGTTCTCAAACATTTTCATGTCAAGGACCCCCAAATTAATATGTATTTGGGAACAGACCCCCATCTGAAAATACTTTGTGCCAGGGGCCTCCCATACAAGATTTGGGTTGTTAAAATGTTTCAAAAACATACAAAAAATTCTAAATTCTTTCATTTTTTTTAAAGTAGCAGATTTACAAGGTCACAAGTTGTATTAGTAAGTGGCAAAACTGATATTGATGCCATATTAGGATATATTTTTCTCAGGACGCCCTGGAACCCCCTCAAGGACTCCTGCAGAGTCCCCAGACTCCACTTTGAGAACCATTGCAATAATGGACCGGGGGGTTGTGGAGGGGGCCCAGGGCGCTGCTGACCCCAATTGTGGAGCCGGGTGTTTATGGAGTCAAAAAGGTGCACGCTTTTTAGACAGAGCCCAGGATGGTGTGGTTATAAGTGTCCGGCCCACGCACACACGCATGCACACACACAGCGAGCCAGCCAGCCAGCCAGCCGCGCACAAGGGAGAATTTCTCCACGATTAAAGACCCTCTGATTAATGTAACGTATGTGCCAAAACTGCACATGCGGCGTATGATCCCAATTAGACTGAAACCCAAGTCTGACCAGGCACAGGTCCACATCAGCGCTGACATTCTTCCCCTTGTTTTCATTGGATGTTCCTTGACAACAAGAAAGAGTTTTTTTTCGCTTTCTTGCAAGGCTGTTAAAAATTAAACTTGTAGAGATAATTCCATGTGAATGATGTTGAGATTACGGTGAGGCATGTTATCATTGCTCCGTGCATTAAGCTGGACATGCATTGTGCGATGGGGGCCGAGCGTGATAAACATGTGAGAATATTGTCTAAATCAGCGATTCTCAAAGTGAGGTACTGGGGACCCTCAGAGGGCCTTTGGCGGGTTCCATGGGTGTCCCCAAATGAGAAACAGTTTAACCACTTTAACCCTATTTTATACTTTGGCTGCCTATTCCAAAATTACATTAGTACATGAAATTGACATGAAAATCTACTAGAACCACAGCTGTTAAGCACTCAACCCAGCCCACGTGAGTAGGCCTATACGTTGTACACACCCAGGCTGCAGCATACAGAAAAATAACGTGTCAGTTGTCTGATTTTGTAAATTCTTGATCAAACTGTTAGTTATAGCAGCTAGTTATTATTTAGACAACTAAATCAAGTCAAAGCAGTATTCAAATTGAAATACTATAGCCAATTAGAAAAGGAGATAAAAATATCTATTAAGTTCAGCATTTAAATTTAGTTATGGATGCATCTCTATGCATTGTGCAATCGTTGCTTGTTCAATACTGCTTCTGGTTATACGGTTCTAAGGTTAAGACTAAATACAATACAGAACCTTTGCAAGGGAGACCTTGCCAAGACGGGGCAAAAGCAGCAACAACAAACAATAATAAATGATAACAGAAACGTGCCACAATTACACTAACCAAAGAAGATAAAAGTTAATAATCAGGGAGTGAAATCGGGAGAACCTATGACTGACAGGTAGTTAGCTTAATGGCAACTATTTCCATTCCATTAAGCAGGGCCATGTGTCGTTTACACACGATTGTTCCAAATGCTGCCATTGTCAACAGAATTGGATCGTTCATTTTGGAGCTCCAATGTCTGTGATGCGTGACAAACTGACCAAGTCTCACAGGCCATTTCATCCTTTTGGCAGCCATGACATCTAACCACTTACACCCTTTATACTTAGATGACCAGGGTTCCCCAGGGCTCTATAATAGGTTCCTCCTTTTGTCTCTGTACACTAAATATTTCTGCCGAATGATCACCCCAGAACAGGGACGCTGAAGTTCTTTGTGTGATTAAGTCACATTGATCTGTTTGTGTCATGACTCATGAGAGTATCATTACTGGCTTCGGCCTATATGATCATCCACATCATGTATGAATGAGGCATCATAAATCCTGGTCTCTAAACTGCCTCCCCCTGGCCAGCCGGGACGCCTGATGCAGGGGAAAGGAACTGGTTGGAGTAACGTGTTCCTTCCACATGCTACGTCCAACGGACTTGAGTTCAAGTCCGTTGCTCTCACCATGTCCCCCATATACTGTATGGGAACTAGGTTGGCAGAGGGTGTGTAGAGCCCAGGATCACATTAGATAATTGACACAGGGGTGAAAAATGGGTTACAAAATCGTGGGATAAAAATTAAAAAATAAAGAATGAGGCATCATCAACAAATTAATATTTTTATGTGTCGCCTGATATTTGCCATCGCAGAATCGTTTATTCACATCACTGTTTACTGCACGTAAGGCTCAAGTTCAAACCGCCATTTGTGAATTAATACTCAACACCATGCTGCGATTTGCAATGCAGTATAACTTAACAGCTTCACGAGCAGTTGAGTGTAACTATCATTCATTATGAGGCCTAGAGCTCGCCACTTCTCAGAGGAAATGAACTGAGCATGGAGAACAACTTTATTTTGCAGTTTGAAGTGATGGTGGCATAAAGTCCTCTCTGTTATGCCCTTCTTAACCACCCCCCTCCCTTCTCTCTCACTCGGGGGCCACAGTTTAAATAAACAGAGTCCCCCAGACTTCAGCATTTACCTGTTACAATTCATAATGACCAACATTAGAACTGTACCTGCCCTGGCAATGTAGAGGCAATGTAGAAGCAAATTATGTTCTTTTTTGTTCCCCCAAATTTACCCAGGGGACTTTATTAAGCCCAAGGAAAGGCATAAACACGGTTTTCCTGATTTATATTTTTGATTGTCATTATTTGGTTTCATCCTAGTGACTGAAATTCACTTTTATTGTATTGTATACAATTTATTGTATGTAATACTAATAATAATATGGTGCTCAGCTGATGTCCAATTCGGGTTCAATATCGGTCACCACGCACGCAGCACATTCACTTCTCCTACACATTTCCACTCTCAAGTAGCACTATACTGACAGCTTGGGGCAACATCTGAGCGTCCATCAACGTTCGACAACAGTCCCGGTAATCCCGCCAACACTGGAATGCGGAAGTGCCCACTCCCAACTCATAATGCACAAGTTGACAAGTCTGCTAAAAACATTTAAAACAAGGCAGGCAAACTTGAGCCCTTTGAGGCTCAATGCGGTGCGAGGTCTGCTTCCGCCAACTCAGCACCATTGGAGTTGTGTACCGATAGCGACAGAATGGTATCATCACAACCTCTTCAACATGTGATGTGGAGGGGCGTCCCATCAGACGTTGACAGACCCGTCCCAACTCGTCACCCGTTTGACGTCACGCGTGTGAGAACGTGTTGGCCCCTCTGGTCAGCTCTGTGTGCACACAGCTTGGAGGAAACGTCAAGGCGTTCGTGATTGATTTGAGATGGGCGATTCCCTGACTTCATGCTTGTGTAAAGCAAGACAGCTGTTGGGAGAAATCAAATTCCAACGCAGGAGCCGGAGAGAGAGACATATTTTTTCCATCTGTTTAACGGAGCCGTTGCCTTTCACTCGATGAGTAAATAAAAAAACATGGCCAAGATGTGGCGGGAGGTCACTGAAACTCTCATTATATAGCAATTACTGCACAAAAGCCCGTTTCCTTAAAAAAAATATCCAGCTTGAAAGTCAATCCCACTTTCTAGGGCCTCTCAGAAGTAAGACATGACAAGGCGGCAGCTTCTCTCTGGTAACAACTTCAAGACCTACTTATAGTGTGAAGGAAACCCATTTTCCTCAATCGTTCACTTTTGTTGTACTGTATTGTAACTAACTTTCTTTTTGTCCTCCTTTTTTGTTTTGAAATGAGACTGTTCAGCAGACCTCTTAAAACCTTTTTCAGATACAGGACACACACACACATGCGCGCAGACGAACGCATGTGTGTGTGCCTGTGTGTTGGAGAGGTGCTTAAAAGTTACAACAGACATTTTATCTCTGAACGATCTTAAGGAAACAACTTCCTTTCATATTGGTGCTGGAAGTGTATGCGCTGTGGAATTTGGATAACTGCACCACGGCACTGATAGACTGAGTAAATGTTTGAAAGGAGTCATACAAAAGTACATCGTCTTAAGTGATTCAGATCACGAAAACTGATTACAAGCTACTGTATTTTTTACATGTGACACAAACTCGTGCAGCCGTGCACACACACACACACACACACACACACACACACACACACACACACACACACACACACACACACACACACACACACACACACACACACACACACACACACACACACACACACACACACACACACACACACACACACACACACACACACACAGCACAATATCAAACACAGAAGACCATGAGCTTGCGTAGATATTTGTAGCATATTGGCAGAGGCTATACCCAGTTACACTTTTATTCAGCAATAACTTCTTCATGTGATGTTGCTTGAACAGTATCTGATTCAGGCATACACCAATGTACTTTGGGGCTTGCTGGAACTCCAGGAGCTTGTTGTCAACAAACACGTCGAGTTCCCGCTTTGCATCTCTGTTGTTAAATATGCCCATGTGGGCTTGTCCTCACATTTGCTTCTGGTCTTGTAAGTAACACTTTACGAGCCATGCAGCCCATAGGGCAGAAGTCTATCTCCTGTTTCTGTATAGTGGGCATGAGGAGGCATGATGTAGTACAAGTACATACCCCAGCCATGATGTACAAGTACACCACGTGGACATGGCACTAGTACGTCGCAGGGACCTGCCAACCCTTGATTGATTGATTTATTAACAGTAGGCCTATGCATAATTGGTACATTTCAAACGAAAGCACAGCTCAATACAAAAACTGTCACTTTGGACGACGCCATGATAAAGCATTACACTTGTTTACAACCGGGTTCACCATTTTCAATTCGTCAGAACATTTAGAGACGTAAAGATATATGCTGAGTGCCAAGCAGAGAGGCATGATTGGATTCCAGTCTTTGGCATGATGACCCGGGTGGGGAATTATATCCCAACCTCCCAATCTCAGGGAGGACACTCTAACTCCAGTTCTAGCCTCATCATATTGGCTCCCGGTTGTTTTTAGGATTGATTCTAAAATTATTTTACAAAACAAGTTGTCTTTGTGTTTTCGCAAATACACATAATACACATACAGTATACAGACAAACAGAAATCATTTCATTAGTTTGGCATCAAATCGACGCTCAACTGATTAAAAGTTTAAAACCTAAAGAATGTGTTCAAGGTGACATCCCACTGGTCTTAGCAGAGAGGCAGCTCACATATTTGACTTTGGAAATGCAGCGGTATCCCCCTTTAACCCGCAGGTCTACGTTCCAGTGGAAAGAGTTAGTATAAGGGATGTTTAAGCCATTTGTGATGTCAAAGACTGGACAGCCCGCATATACATCATCTTACTACAATTTTGGGATGATGAGGATTGTGAATTGATAACACCTGCACCAGAGCAACAACTTTAATTAAATGTGAAGGCTGCAGATCAGTGGCGGCGTTCGCAAAATGCAGCAGTCAGCCTTTCTTCTCAGCATCCCCCCTCCCCCTCGCCCCCCTCCAATTTCTCTACCGTCATTCTGATGTTATATTATCACAACTGATTTTTCAAATGTAAAATAATATTCATTAGCTAACCCTAGAAATAGCGCCTTTGAAGGCTTAACTTGGCTGTAGTATTAAGTCCGATCTGTTCTTCATTGTATGAGGGCGGCACGCGCCAAAACTAGCAGATCTATAAGCTCACAACATGGCAGATGCTATACCGTCACACAAAAGCCATTAGGAAGAGGACGCGCGACAGGCAGTCGGTCATTCATTCGGGGTCGGACGGCTTGTGAAACAAACACATTCCCCAATTTCACGCGATTGTTTTTGATATTCAGCCTGCTATCCAATCCGTCCTCATTTTGTTTGATTGCGGGCTGTAGAAATATCCAAAGTGGATTAAAATAGCATTGGGCCTTTTTGTGTTTGCAACCATAATCTTCCAGATGGGCCTCACATGGCTGTGGAATCACTGGGGGAAGTTTCCTCACTGGCCTTTAGTGGATTTCAGTAAAAACAATCAGAAGGTCCTGGCACAGGAACTGAACGTACATGCGTCTGTGATCGACTCGCGGACGCTAAGTAAAGGTGACAGTTATAATGACCGTTGTACAGTGGAGACCAGTGGCACAGATATATGGAAAGGAATGGATTCCTTAATGTGGAAGCAAGGCATAATCATCATTGACTATTATATTGTGTACATGGAACATCTTTGATATAAGTAAAACATATGATCTACATACAAGCTCACAATATGTTGCGTCGCATTGCGTTGTGACCTTGCAGATCAGCTATTTTCACAATTGATTTTAGGATTAGCTTATTAAGTAGATGTTCCTATCTTATCCAAGACAAATTGTGTTGTTCTCGTGCTGAGGGAGTATACATGTCTGGTAAATGTAATTTGATATGTTTGGCAGCTGCCAAAAAAAAAGAATGCATGAGACTTGTTTTCATGCGGAGGCAATTATGCTCCCATTAGTCATATTATTGATGATCATTTACCTTTTAATATGAATATGGTATTAATACTGTAATACCGAAATAGTCGATTTACAAGCAGTTGTTTTATGTCGGCACGCGACATTGTCATATGGCAAAGTATCTTTAGATGTTGAGGTGAATGTGAGCATGTAAACTGTCCTTTCATTTTGCATTTGACTCCCAGTGAAGCATAATGTTTTTCCTGCAGGAATGAATGAATGAATGAATGAAGCAGGGAAGGGGGAGAGTTCTTCGGCAAAAACTGCCAAACCACATTTCAAGAGCTGCTTCTAAATGGAGCGATGATGTTTGAAATGAAGAAGAAGGGGGGGGGGGGGGGGAGGAAGGAAAGCGTGAAAAGAGAGTTTTGTTCCAAGGCCACCCAAAGCCTCCAAAATGACATTACAACTTGGGTGTTAGGTTTACAGGCAACTAAAATATGGATAATCGTATATTAATATCCCTCACAGCCCAGATTAACCATATAACATAAAAGTTGCCAAAAATATTTCACCTGACCTGAAGCAAAATATTCACAGTTTGTCACATGATGAAAGTATAAGTGACTCCTCGCGTCGAGTTCTTATAGCTCTGAAATCACTTATTTTCGACAGGTGACACCTTTAAGGGATGGAGTAGGCCTCCACGGTACTCAACGTGGGGTCCGGGGACCCCCCAAGGGTCCTTTATGCATGGGTTCCAATAGTTCCCCAACTAAATGATTGATAGTTAGGTATCGAATGCACTATTATGTGTCTGTAACTCAGAGCATATACAAGCCGTGAATTGGAATCTGTGTATGCTTGGAATCAGGGCTTCTCAACCTGTGGGCCGGGGCCCACCAGTGGGCTGTGAGGTACTGCAAGTGGGACCCCAAATAAGTGAGGGGCACTCACTGTGGCTGACACATGACGTCACGAGTGGGAGCCTGTTGGTTTTTGGGGGCTTGCTGATTTTTGGGGGAGCATGACTTGGCTGCCACATGACGTCATGTCTGCAAGCCAGACATTGGAGAGGCCCCTCAAAAATACATGTACGTAAAAAAGGTAATGAATTATTTTCTTTAAAACCTTCAAAAGAGAGTTTTCATTGGAACGAGGCGGCAAGGAAGCTCTGCTGGATTTGAAGCCAAAAAGGTTTGATTGATTTTCAGCATGCAGTTCTCATTAATGGCCCAGCAGATGTCGCTATTTCCCCTCCCGCTGGCTGTAACATTCCATTCAAGCGAATGAGGTTTTGGCGGACTTCACACTTGATTGTCCATTAAATACATTATGTTTTCAATCTCTGGTCTAAATAAATGATCTTGATCTTGCGTTTAGTAAGTAATTTTTTTAATTCATGTTTACGTATGCTTCTAGGGCTTCTACTGCTTGTACAGAGTGAAGACCCGCAGCCAATCCTATTGGCTTGCCTTTAAAGCCACTAGCATTCATTTCTGGTTGCTTTTCGGACCGGACGTTCCAAGATGGTGGATTTGAATTCGCCAAAATAGTGGCTTCAAATCAGAACGAAGGTTATTTCTTTGTTCGTTCCATTGATTGAACACATCATTGATCATGGAAAATAAACATGCTCTGAAAATGCACGTCGCCTACGGGCCCACCCCTCTGACCACTTACCACCCCTCTGACCACTTAACACCCTAGCCGGTGTCGTATGGGTGGGCCGCCAGAACTTTCTACATTTTTAAGTGCAGGGACCTGATCCAGAAAAGGTTGAGAACCACTGCTATAAATTATAGACTTTACATGGACACATGTCTCTGCAAAGAAGGGGAGGGGGGGTCTTAAATTGGCAAGAGATTCATGACCTGTTAACACAATGGGGGGCAGCGCAGATATGCCAGTGTGTCCCAAACACAGCCTACATTAAGGAGCTGACTCTCTTAAACATACTGATCAAAATATTAATGGTAAGCATAAACACCTCATGCCTTTATCTGACAGTGATTTACTTTGCAAAGACTTTAATCCAAGAGCACAGAGCGCGGCTGTGCTCATTAGCGGTGGCCTGTAGCTCACACTTCGGGGTGACACACACAGGTGGGACGCTCAGAGCACCCGAGTGACTATTGTGTTTATGTTATCTTATAAGCTCTGTTTGAAATTTGTCAAACTGCATCATTGTTTAACTATGTGCCAGTCAAACTGTGCCGCTGCCAGATGGGTGCCTCTCTGCTAACCTTGCCCAGAGGCTGATCGACCACACGAAGCACAAGTACTGCTTCACACACACACACACACACACACACACACACACACACACACACACACACACACACACACACACACACACACACACACACACACACACACCACATTAAGACCTGCATGAAAATCTCTTTGAGAAAACAAAACAAAAACAACAACGTGTTTTTCAGATTTTTAGCGGCGTTGAATCGGTTTTCCGGAAAATGCGTCCAGTGTGCAACCACCTTTACTCTACGACACCAATTTCATGTTAAATGAAACCTTATACACTAACACACATAAATTAATGTCCCTTGTGAATGTGATAACTGCAGAAAAAGTGACAACATCACAGCGTAAAGTTCTGTATTTATTGGAGTTACCGAGCACAGGGCTGCTATTGTAGACTAGAGTCTGCTAGGTGTTAATGTTTATGGAAAAAGTGCGGGGGAAAATGGCTGACAGAAAAGGGAAGAAAAAACGTAGCAATTAGCTTCTATTTAGCTTTAGCAAATGTGACCCACCGTGCTCAGATAAAATAAAAATAAAGACTTAGCCACTTTGCCGCTCATTTTCCCAGACATATTATTCATATAACGTGACCTCCTGTACAGAAGAGAGAAGGGTTGGAACATGAAAACGTTAAGTTGCCCTACACTGTACTTAAGATCTCATAAAGTGGACGTTTTGCGTTGATCCCATGTAACTCCCGACACAGCGTGATCATAATTTTATGGTTGCTCTGTGGATTTGAAACATTTTTTCTTTCTTTCTTTCTTCCAGTGCCGCTGTAATACATCACCAAACCGGCCCACAGAGGCTTGCTCCAAGCAGCCAGGTTGTGTGTGTGTGTGTGTGTGTGTGTGTGTGTGCGTGTGTGTGTCACAGTTTGTGTGTGTGTGTGTGTATGTGTGTGTGTGCGCGTGTGTGTCACAGTTTGTGTGTGTGTGTGTGTGTGTGTGTGTGTACTGTAAATACAGTACATGCTTCAGTCAAGATGACACTGGATATTATCTCAGTGGCCTGCTAACTTCCTGTTTTGTTATTCAAAAAGCTAATTTCCCTACTGTAAAATCCCCAGGGATAATTCAACTTTTTTTATCCACTAAAACATTAATGCTAGGTTTGACTGTGTAATTTAATCTCCAACACTATGTAGCCTACAATACTTTTGAGCGTATAGACTACTTTTATTATTCTTGAATTATATTTACAGATTTACTTTCATCTGCTTTTATCACACAATATTCTACGTTTCCACTATAAGCGAAATAGCATCAACAATTAGCAATAACATTTGTACTGTTACTGTAGGGCTACAAGATCAAACCAGGGGAAATTCTAATTCAGCGTGTACGTTTTATTGTCCTCCGCAGCTCTGCTCTTGACAGATGCAAAGCAGAGTCAGTCAGGAATCTGTTTTTAACAATCAAACAAAGATTAAGGACGTTAAAAGCCATTGCGGGGCTTTGTTTTGACAAGCTGAAATATTCCTCCGGCATAATATTTACAGCGGACAAGCAGATTCGCACAAAGACACTAGACGGGTGGATGGGGTCCGTAAGTGCTTTGCATCAATTTAGCCTGCTAATGTCCAAGTTGGATTCTGAGCTGTACTCTTGTCATCAAATGCAATAAATTAGGGCTAAATGTAATGTGTTCTCTGCTGCAAAGCCTCCCTCACTGTTATTGTAAGCGCCTGGATCTAATGAGAGCGCTCCAGCTGGCTCTATCAGACTCCGGGGCTCACAATCTAAACAGATTGACATAACGCAGGTGTCCACCGCCTCCTCTCTCTGGCACCTTCGCTAGAAAACATTAGATTATGAGCAGAGCTTCCTTTATAGCTTTTAAATGGAGGCCCTCGCAGGTCAAGGGCTGCTCGCCCTGCTGCATCGCGGTCGAGCCCGGTGCCGTCCCAAAGAAGTCGCTGGGCCGGGAGGCACTGGACAAAGTAGTACTCCCAGTACTCTAGTCAAAGTATAGATACTCCTGCTCAAAAATGTCTCAACTGCAAGTAATAGTTGCTAAGTCAAATTGGTATACTTGAGTTCAGAATCAGACAATCTGTGAGCTTGTACTATTTTCACTATAAACCTAAGTACTTATCTCATAATAGAGTGGAAGCCATAAATATCCAACAATACAAATACTCAAGTATAAAGCACAGATGACTGAAAAAGAAATGTACTTAAGTACAGCACTCAAGTAAATGTATTTGTTACTGTCCTATCCAGCACTGACTCAGGACCCGGGCGGAGGTGCGGAGCGAGGCGGTGACGGATGACACCCGCGCTGACAAACATACCTGCAGCTACAAAGGAAGCGTCTGATGGATGGCCGTCCAGATTGCTTTTCTTACATGTTTGTATATAAGAGCCGTCATGCAGTCGCAGCTTCTCACCTCCTCAGCACGCCCAGGAACCTCTCCTGCCCGGCGGGCTGGGGGACGGGGGGTAATGTTTAAATGTAATGTTTAGTTCAAAAATAGCAGATGTACAAGCTCGCAGCGTGGCACAAAGTGACGTGCGGTGAGCTTGTACATCTGCTATATTTTTGAATAGCCGACATATAAATGGATATATATTTATATGACATATAAATGATTCTCGCTGGGGACCCACTGAATCCTTTTCATTTTAAAGAGCCCCAGCTTAATATGCATTTGATTCCATTATATAGAGAGATTTTTTGTTAAAATAGCCCGCAAGTATAAAACAAGGTTAAAGTGGTTAAACTGACTGTGATGTATGAAACCCATTTTGGGTGGTGATGAGGACCCCCTGGAACGTCTTCAAGGACCCCTGTGGGTTCCCGCTTCCCGGAAGCACACTTTCTAGTATAATATGTGTCAGTGAGGATAAATTAGGTGAAGATGTTGTTGAAAAGAGGTGAAAAGGTCCTTAAAGCTCCTTACGCTATTATAACCGGGAAAGCATCTGTGTCATTTTAGATTTCTGCGTTGGCTATTTTAAAAATAGCAGATGTACGTCTGCTATTTTTGAAAAATCTTGAAAGTGTGAGTAGTGATTTAGAAGAAGACATTTGTAGATCGGTAAAACATACTTTGTGCCAACTCTGTAAGTAAAGTCAGACAGCATCCCAGCGAGGACAATCACTTTAGAGTTTACACATGGAAAATAAAAGACTGAGAGAGAGAGAGAGAGAGAGAGAGAGAGAGAGAGAGAGAGAGAGAGAGAGAGAGAGAGAGAGAGAGAGAGAGAGAGACGTGTCATAGGCTTCATGCCATAGGAAATAAACATTTCTTTTTTGTTGCATGGAGTTTTAAATACAGTGCACTTATTTCGAGCTATGGGATTTCCTACCATGGCGAGAGAAGAAGGCTGGTTGGTTCTGTGTAAGTAAGACCTTAAGTTAATGTACATTCAAGATGCTGCACATCATCGGCTCCCTCTGAATGCTTCATAATGTTCAACGTTCTATTTTTACTTAAAATATTTCGAATATGGCCAAGCTTGTAGATCTTCTATTTCTTATAGTAGCCAAAGTAATACAGTAGGCCTTGATTGATCAATGTATGTTTAAAAAAATTAAATTGACATACTCAAGTAAAGTAAAAGTGCCTCAAAGAAGCACAGTACTTGAGTAAAAGACTTTAATGTACATTCAAGATGCTCCTCCGTCCAGTTTGGCCGTGCATCGTCGGCTCCCACTAAACGCCTCATAATGTCGTTCATCAAAACTCATACCTTTCAATAAAACATTTGTCACCATCTGTCTGAAGCAACAAAGCCAGACATGTTCTCGAATCCTTTCAGCTGTAGCTGAGTCCTCTGTGTATTCCACACGATGAGAGTCACACCTCATAAAACTACGTCTACAAATTAATGACCTCGTTTCCAAAATGACAAGTGTCATAATATGACATTTTGATGACTTGCAGAGTAGATTGAACGAGACGGTGAAAAGTATGTGTTGGATTTGCTGGAGGGATCCATCTGGAGGGATCCATGCCTCAGCCTTTGAGAACCCCTCTCTTTCATGGCCGGCGGCGGTGGGAATATCTTTTTGTGTTCTTTTCGTAAATCAAAGCCCTACTTGGTCATACTACAGCCTCACACAAAAGCATCAAAAGTATCAGATCTACAAGCTCGAAACGTGGTTCGAAGTGATGCGCTTTGAGCTTGTAGAGCTGATATTGGTCAGTCGGACTGAATTCATGCATTTCCTTTTGGGAAATGTAGGGTGTCTGATAGGTTACATTATTTATTTTTGATAGGCTACTATCAAAATTTGACAATTTATTTAAGAAATTAAGAAGGTATGTTAACCAAATGAACCCTGGCTGCACCACCTGCTTCATGCATGCCTATATGGGAACTGTACTACGTATCCTCACAAAGGGCCGTGTGGACAGCAGGACGCATCAATAGAAGCGACCTTCCCTCTATCCTAAACCGGTTCTCAAAGAGGGGTACGTGATACATTTATATGTTGGCTATTCAAAAATAGCTGAACTACAAGCCACATATTTTAGAAAAAATATCAAAAAGGTTTGGAAAACTGGTTAAAACATACTTAACCTTTGGCCTTTACTGCATGTCACTCCCAAAATATTTCCTGCCTGCGTCGTGAAGGGCCCTTCACAATAAATATTTACCTCCCAATGAACTACATTTACACTGCTTATTATTGATAGGAAATGTAGTCTTAGTCGCGGTATTAAACTCTAACAGCGTGTGTTTGAGAGAGAGAGAGAGAGAGAGAGAGAGTATATAGTTTACTACCACGCATCGGAGCAGCCGGCCGAGCTGGCCCTCCCTCCCCGCAGGCCCCGAGGCAACTGTCTCTACGATATCGCCGCGCCTGAGTCATACTCTTACTGGAAATATGTACACCGAAATAGAAGACATTGTTCCTGCATCAGCAAAACAAATAATAAACAAGTTTGATTATTAACAAACCTGCATGCCTATTCACCTGTTTCCTAGGCTGTGTGTGTTCCACTTCCTGTCGATTTCATTGGTCATCTGACCAGTTTCATTGGATTTCATTGGATCAAATCGACAGGAAGTGGAACACACACAGCCTAGGACACAGGTGAATACGTGTCACGATGTAATTGGTATGCAGGTTTCTGACCTGTCCGTATAGCCCACCAATGAGACACAGATCTTATAAAGAGCATTAGTGAGGGCCAATTATATGAAGATAAGGTTGAAAATGGGTGAAGTGTTCCTTTAAGAGACGTTAACCCCCCCCCCCCCCCCACCCCATATCAATAATACCCACCAAACCCCCAAAGCAAATGTAACCCTGGGTAAATGGGTTATGTCTGTTATGTAAGCACATTGTAATTAGTGCTGTGCAGTCACCAGGAACGAGACGGAGCTATAATAATATTTCATTGTCATGTTAGAATAGCTCAGCTCCACTCGTCTGCCCTCACCCTTTGACACAGCGGATGAGCTGACATGCGAGTGCAAACAGCGCGCCAGAACCGCAGGTGTCAAAATAACCCTCTTTGAATGTGAGTGCAATTACGCCCCGCTGCCAGCTGACATGTTTTTGTTTCATTAGCGCCGTATTAATCCACACGACCAATCCTCTCAAGTACACCTGTGCGGCCGACCGCCCGCCCACCCGCCCCGCTCGCTCGCTGAAGAACGCAGACTTTTGTACAGTTGGCGTGTGGGTTTTTTGACACATTCCACAGTGACAGGCCCACGATCCGCTCATCACGACCTGTCTCGTTTCTCAAGCCCCTTTAGTCACAACAATTAATTACGCGCGCGAAACACACACGCAGGCACATTTCCTGCATGTTGACCTCGGCCTCGCACACACACTTTGTAACAGACAAATCCCCCCCACAAAACAGGTGCTGGCAGCGGTACCCGCAGTGTTTCAAGCGCTGGTTGTTTAAAAAGGTTGTCGAGGTGTTGGTTGACACAATCAAAACGCAATCCATTAAGAGCTCGGCAGTGATAGCAGCAGCGCTTTGTAACTCATCAGGTGCGGTAATGGGCCGTCTTAAATGTTCTGCCGCTGTAGGGGTGATGTCATGGCACGCTGGGCTAAGCGTGAATAGATCAGGCAGGAATGTGGTCTGTCGTGACATGCAGCCATTAAGGTAAAAAACATCGTTTTATTGCCCGCGTATACGTCCTGCTAATTGTTGCTGTCGGGCAGAAACCTCCTATGACCATATCTCAAACCTCCTATGACCATATCTCAAACCTCCTATGACCATATCTCAAACCTCCTATGACCATATCTCAAACCTTCGGTGAATTAACGTCCTACTTGATCATGCATCACTGAGAAGCATCACAAGTAGCAGATCCACAACCTCGAAACGTGGCTTTGCAATGCACACTTTGAGCTTGTGGATCTGCTACTTTCAATGAGTTACAAATTGACAGCAAGGCCATTACATTTTTACAAGGCAATTGAATGTACTTTGAAAACATAAGGCATTAAACTTGTGTATAATTTGCCAGGGACAAGGCCAAGTCTATGTCTTGGCCATGCAGCCACGGACACATTTGTGACCAGATTTGACTGAGAGACTGCCATCAAGCAAATTCCAGCTTTTCACCATTTCCCCAAAATGAGTTAATAGCACAGGCAGACTCTTCACATACTAGAGCATGTCTGAAATAAGTGTCAGAGCTGAAATCGACATGCAAATATGAAATAAATGCCCAAACATGTATAACTAGGTGTAATGTTAGAGACCACAGAAGTGAACCTTTCAAGCCTGTTTTCTCAACTCGCTGTTTTCTACAAGACATTACTATATAAGCCATATCTCCAAAACTGGTGGGTCAAACTGAATGTCAATTTGAAGCTGATTGATGATTCCCTGCTTTCATATGACAAAAAAATACAATGGCAGTACCTCAGTCAAATGTAGTCACATTTGTTCATGTACAGACATATTGATGACCCCTGAATGGTATAACTATGACCATGCAGGGGTAACATCCTGAGTGACAACTTTACTCTGTGTAAAAATGGTGAAAGAAGGTACCGTCGGCGGGTCTTACTTTGCCCCAGTCAGAAATAAACTTTAAAAGCCTTATGCTTACTGATGTAATGGCCAAAATAGATTGTAGATCCCCCCCCACACACACACACAACATAGCGTGTAGATCCCCCCAACACACACACACACACACACACACACACACACACACACGTCACACACACACACACACGCACACACACACACACACACAACATAGCTTGTAGATCCCCCCCCACACACACACAACATAGCTTGTAGATCCCCCCCCCCCCCACACACACACACAGTACACAACATAGCTTGTATAGATCCCCCCCACAAACACACACACAAAACATAGCTTGTAGATCCCCACACACACACACACACACACACACACACACACACACACACACACACACACACACACACGCACACACTTCGAAAACTATTATAAATTCTTTTTGACATTTGAAATTGAATTACGTTGAAAATATGCATGGGGGGGGGGTTAGGGGGGAGAAATGATAATGATCTTCCCAGAATAGGGTTGAACTTGAAACCTGAACGCACACACGCACGCACGCACCCACCCACCCACGCACACATGCGCGCACTATTAGAGCTGATGTCAGTTAATTCCTCCTATAAGCCAGTGCAGGTTGACGGTGTATTCTTCAGTAATGCTATAGCCAGGCCTCTGTGCTCTCTAGCCTGGTCTGCATTAAAAGCTTAAGTTTTCATCATTTCCTTGTTTTGGCTCCGTGGGCTCGTACAATAGATAGACCTCACCTGACGGCTCTTTGTTGAAACGGTAAATATGTTTTACCTTCGCGAGGCCGGGTACGGCAAAGCTGTTACGCACACGGCGATGAAAGAGCAGGGGGTTGGTGTGAATGCAGAACCGTGTCATCCCCCATCATGCACGTCTGTCAGAGAGGAGGATGCTGCAGAGCGGAGTGGAGAGAAGTGAGCGGGGTGTGGGGGGGGGGGGAGGTTTTGTGTACACAGGTGATTACCTAATCACCATGTCCCCTCTAAGAGGGGCCAACAAAGGTTCATGTCAATCAGATGGTGGAAGCAAGGCCCTCAGAGCCAAATAGAGGCTTCAGTGCTCTATGATGATATGGCAACAATAACACGAGCCTGCTTTGTCACTTGGCGGTGGAAGAGGTATACCTCCAATATTTTGGATTAACCCATTAAGACGAAGCCGATTATATTCAAATAAATCTCTTTCTGGAAAGTCCTATTATTGCTATATATATATATAAATCCTCTTGTCTGTCCATAATTCTACAGCGTCACACAAAAGCATTGAAAGTAGCCGATCCACAAGCTCAGAAATTACAAATTTCCTTCTGAGATGTGGTGAGATGTGAGTAGAAATATGAAGTATCTAAACAATTGAAATTCTCAAGTAAAGTAACAGTACCTATAAATGTTACTGAAGTAGCATACTAACAGTACTTGAGTAAATGTATTCATGCCACCACTGCACGGAAGCCAGTAGATCACACTGAAGTGAGGAGTGGAAATATTAAATATATTTTAAACATTTTAAATATTTTTCAGTTTTAATATTACTTATCTCTTTTCCCTTTTCTTTTAATTGCACTCTCTTAATGCTCTGGGTCTTACTTTAATGTTCTTATTTTGATCACAAGTCCCAATTACTGAATGTCAAGTCAGGTTTGCTTCAGAATATGTATGAAACTGATTTACTATATGACACATGGCAAAATAAGAATCCAACTAGTAGGCTACTACTAGTGGTTCTCAAATATTTTACTTGCAAGGGTGTACAAATGGAATCCTACAGGTCCATTTGGTTCCATTTGTACACTCTCACAGTTAAAGACCTGTTATGGTCATTCAGTGCTAGCTTTGTGTTTCTGGTCATATTATTGTCCACGTGACCATGTTATTGCCCCGCCATCAACCTCCACACAACAGTTTCATCATAACTCACGCTGCTGAATGCAAACTACGCAAAACACACAAAGTGGGGTCTAGGGACCGGCAGGGTCATTGAGGTTGTTCCAGGGGGTCCCTATAGCTGAATGATTGATTCGTTGGGAACCAAATGGACCTTAGAAGTCTGTAACTCTGAGTGTACCAATGCAACCAAATGGACCCTCTGACCCTCTAACTCTGAGAGATGTCCAAGGTCCACAAAGGGTGCTAGTCCCTAGGGTTGTGGAATAATTTGATAATATTTGCTAAAATTATTTTTAGAATTAGAATCATCATCATCAGCCTGGCATACATGAAATACACTATGCCATAAATATATAGGTGGTAGAGTGAAACGTAGGTAATTTAGGTGTGAAAGAAACACATCGTCTCTGTCGGGTGGAAACCTCATACTGTATGTCTAAAACTGTTAGTTTCAAATTCAAGAATAGCAAAGGTATGATGTGCTGCTACCTTTGTAATGTATGAACAAGTTTATTTACGAAAGAACACACAGTTAGAATGAGGACATAGAGGTTTTCAGTTACAGTAACTGTATCAGGTGCGCTGTCAGGACGTAATTATTACGTATTATTTTTGGTGGGGGGGGAGTGATGACGTCATCATGACTCACATTGTTGTGAGTTGTTGTGTATTATCCCGTCTGACACCTTGATCAATTTGAGACTAAGAGCAACCGCAGTTACTGCATGTATGTAGCCAATACACCAGTCAATGACTATTGCGCATGCAGCTAAACGGTGGCATGCACCATGCAGCGCCGGTCGGAAAGAATAAATAGACCAGACCATTCCCCAATAATGCACCCCCCCCTCCGGCGCCTATGAACTGTATCCATTTTAATTTCAACAATTCAACTGTATCGATATGCAAACAGCAATATATCGTATCATTTGACTTTGTATCGAATCGTATATATCGTTTAAAATAATCGATTGCATCGATACTAAGTACTTGTGCATTGCATTTAGCAATTTTAAGAAGAAAAAGGAGAAAGAGGGGTTTAATTAATTTTCTATTCCATATTACACTTGGTCTATTAATAAATGTGTGTAATCTGTGTTCCTGTCAAGGTGCAGGTTTGTCCATTATGTTAAAATATTACAATGTCCATGTATTTGCCAGAGAATCAGTGTTAACTTATTTATATGCATAATGATATACCTTTCCTAAAAACAAAAACACTATCCACGTGTTTCACACAGATTTTGTTTTGCTAAATAGTTAATGTATCAATTTTAAATCATTGAATCATATCGTCATGAATGAACCAATGTCGTCAACCATGATATCGTGATGCGTATTGTTTATCGTATACGTAAAAAATGTGTAGAGGTGCCCTGAGCCCAACATGTTGGAGAAGCACTGGTAACCCACAGCAAACTGGGGTCCTTGTAATGAATAAAGGTTTGTGAACCACTGGTAACCCACAGCAAACTGGGGTCCTTGTAATGAATAAAGGTTTGTGAAACCTCAGTGCGGTAGTAGGGTGTGTATGACTGGCACGCGCTGCCGCCCGAACCGCCCGCTCCATTCATGAAACTCCCACCTAATTAGTTTAGCGCTGCTAATAGATTAGTTGTCCCCTGTAAGGAGAGCAGGGCCTCGCTGTCGGGCAGGGGGGCCCCTCCCATGCAGGGCCGCCTGCATGATGTGGCTCCGATCTGTCACTGCTCGGCAAATTGATTCAGTGGCACGCTCCCCTGCTGAATAAAAGAGCAGGGTGGTGTGTGTGCGTGGGTAGGTGTGTGTGTGTGTGGGTGGGGGGTGTTAGCAGTGGGCCGGTGCACAGACTAGCAGTCCATTCATTAATCACGGATGTAAACAGGCCATCTAGTGACACCTGGTGGGGTTAATGCCCGGGACCCCAGAGTAATTACCAGCCACCCCCCACCCCTCTCTCCACCGGTTGGTCCAGCACAGCCACTCACATGAAAGCATGTGATTATAAAGGAAATGGGAATTAGCAGAAATATTTCAGAGAGGCAGGTCTCCAGTTGTGCTGCATGGTAGCAGAGACGACTTGCAGAGGAGAAGAGGAGAGGAGGGGGGGTGGTGGAAAAAAGAGAAAAGAAAAAGAAAATCTGGCGGAGCTGTGGGTTGATTGGAGCGTTCCCCTGGGGGGGTGGGGTGGGGGTAAGTATGGGGGGTGGGGGGCGCAGGGGTCAGGCCTACATCAAATTAGTAGTGTCTGTTATTTGAAACCAAAATAAAGCAGGAGCAGCAGCAAATGATTTCAGCCCAACGCTGGAGTGACTTTCTGGGCCCTCTCTTGAAATTACCGAGAGGCCAGGTCGCAATTAGTGGTTTGTTTCTTTTAGACTGAAATATGGCCATAATTCATAGCTTTCAGCCCGTTTCATTGGAAAAGATATATTGGCCGGCCAAACTGAGGAGGTAATTGTAACACATGATATGGCAATTTGTTACCCAACCAGCGAGAGTACACAAGGTATTTGCATGGAAATGTATAAAATTTAGCCGGGGTCTTCCAAGGAATAAAAACCATTTGTTTCCAATAAGAAAGTAATTGAAAACTGCCTGTTGAAATTATTGCACCTCTATTCATTAGAGAAGTATGAGGCATTACGCTAGCACTGTGCTGGTCTGCCTGTAATGGTTCCAGTTAGTGTGTTTAATGTCAAAATACACTACAACGGAACATATCTTATGTTTCCTGCGAACGTATTCAGTCCAGTCGGGGCAAAGACATTGGCAGCTGTAACGTTTTTGTGCCGCACACGAAACCCACATCGGTTCCCCCCATTGTTTATAATGCAAAGCATGAAAAATTATGCTCTTTACGTTTTGATAATTGTGGACATGTTGTGCATGCCCTGCTCCCTCTAGAGGCCTTTGTTTCCTCCTGATTTAACAAGCTAATCTTCTTGCAATGAGTCATTAGATGCCGTATGTAATAATTACCGTGTGAAGTAATGATCTAAATAAAAGTGTTTCCATTCATAATGACTCTTTCATTTTTCCACAATGTTGACCTGGCTCGGCAGCACTGAAGGGTTTTTTGCCAAACTGGATGCAGAACATTAAAAGCCCATTTTCCTACTTGCCTTTTTTTTCTCTTTCGGAGAACATTTTGCTGTGTTTTTCATACTGTGTGTACCCGTGATTATACACGCCGGGAATTTCGTAGACTAAATTTATGACGAAAAAGTCATAAAGCCATAAAAGAGATAAGACTAAATATATCAACAAATAAAAACTGGACTAAAATTTTGGGGAGGGACTATTATAGAAGAGATCCAGTAGAACTAAAAGAAAAGTAATTTTATGTATTCCACTCTCCAAAAATAGCTGATCTACAGGCTCACAACATTTTGTGAGCTTGTAGATCTGCTCTTTTTAGCACAATGTGGAGTATAAATCAGACATTACGATGCCATCACGACCTGAGAAAAATACATTTTAGTCGACTAAATCAACTGCCGATTTACTCGACTAAAATGTTATGGTATTTAGTCGACTAGAAGTAGACTAAAATTACCAGTAAAACATTTCAGACGACTAAAATATGAATAAATTAAAATGTATTCATGATACAAATGTGTGGTCAAAATCAACACAACTTTGTAGCAATTGTTTTTAGCGGATGAAAGCCTAAAAAATACATCCTCGAACAATGTCTCTGTGTTGATGTGCAACTGCATGCCTCTCCGTGAATTAAGGGCTCAGATTGTTATTTTACTTCAGTAAAAGTATAGGAATACCACAATGTAGAAATACTCTATTATGAATAAAGTACAGTATTGGCACCACAATATACCGTACTACCAAAAGAAAAAGTAGTCAATATAAAGAATGTCCTATTTCACAAGTTTGTTTTCAAGAGTTTTCAAAATCTGTTCTACAAGCTCACAACGGTGCGTTGTGAGCTTGTAGATCGTCTATTTTCAAATCATTTCATAGTAGGATTAAAGTGGTTAATGTATTTTTCGTGACAATAATCTAAATCTATAAAGTAACTTGTAACGTAAAGTTTTCAAAAACAAATGTTTATCAATGAGTTGTAATTAGTAAAAGTATAAAGTATTGCAAAACGGGAATAGTCAAGTAATGTAACAGCACTTCAGAATTGTACTTACAGTAAGTATAGCCTACAGTACTTGAGTAAATGTACTTAGGTACTTTCCCCCATTGCCGTTGTGATTTGTTACAATAAACAAGTAACATTGTATTTATTTAAAGCGTTACTTAACAGCAATCAATGAAGCCCCATATGCACACACGCATGCACACGCACGCACACACGCACGCACGCACACACGCACACACTGTGTCCTGGAACAGGCGGTGAAGTAAGGTCCTATCCGCTGGTCCGCTCAGCACCAGAGGGGCTATTACACCAAGTCCCTTAATGACACTTAATGATTTAATTGTGTAGAAATCATGGAAACAAAGTGATACATGACTTACTCATGTTGACATTCAGCAGACCCCCAAAACCCCCATGTGTTCTCTCACTGAGCACAGCGCCTTGTCCAGCCCGTCTGTCTGTCTGTCTGTCTGTCTGTCTGTCTGTCTGTCTGTCTGTCTGTCTGTCTGTCTGTCTGCCTGCCTGCCTGTCTGTCTGTCTGAGTGCCTGCCTGCCTGCCTGCCTGCCTGCCTGCCTGTCTGTCTGCTGCCAACCAGAAGATCAAGTATCTCTCTAGTATCTCTGCAGACCCCCATCTGAAAAGATAGTGCCTGCAGGGACCTCCTGAAGAGAGGATTTGTGTTTGTGTCCAAAAATGTAAAATGATTCCAAATTAAAAGAAGCTCAAATATTATTTTGATATAGTTTTTATACCGATATTACATTTTAAGGCCAACATATTCGTCTGATACCGATGACTGATTAATTGTCCATCCCAAATATTTTCCTTTTTGGTGGTGGTGGTGGTGGTGGTGGTGGGCCTATATATTAAATATTTGAAAAACATTTTAACAACACAAATCTTGTATGTGGGTCCCTGGCACACAAATATTTGTATGGGGGGGGGGGGGGGGGGGGGGGGGGGTCTGTGGCCAAACATAATTTGGTGTTCCTTGACATGAAAAGGTTTGAGAAGCACTGGCCTACATATAGCATGTACAGATTGACATGAAAAGGTTTGAGAAGCACTGGCCTACATATAGCATGTACAGATTGAGAAGCACTGGCCTACATATATATATATATATATATATGTGTGTACAGATTGCGTTCCAGAAGGTCTCTGGGGCAGCGGGGACAGCCGAGGTCCAGTTTCCGCTGCTCCACACAACAACACACTCAAGACGTCTCCGAAAGAGAATTGGTTACAATGGTAAGCAGATTAGCAATTAATCGCATCATTGAATTTCTTAAGGATGAGTGTGTTCTCTCTGACTGAACACAGCTAATGTCTTCAGAGGGAAAAAGAAAGAAAGAAAAAAGTTTGGCAAAGCTCGCCTAGCCGCGCACATCTGCCATGACTGCCCCCCGCCTCCACCCCTCCCCTCCCCTCCCCCCACCCACACACACACACACACACACACCAGCCACCCCCCCACCCCGACCATTGATAAATGGAAAACTACACTTAACAGCCTCAATAGGCATGTACTTGCTTCTTTTTTTTAATGGGAAAGTTTACAAGTGCTCAGAAATAAATGAGGCCTCAAGTGCACTTAAAGTGACAGCAAGTGTGGATTTAAATGTCTGTGCTGCTTTGAGCGTTGGGTTCTGAGGCGCACTGCCATCCTGGCTCCGCCGTAATGGTAGAATTAAATAGTAAATCTGGACCCAGTCACAAATGTTAGAACAGCGAACTATCAACAAATGACTTTTTAATGCAAGCGTGGGTGAAAAGTTGGTGTAAGAGGAAAAAAAGTTTTAATTGATCGTCTTTAAGTAAAATAAAGGTGCATACTAGGCTATATTATCAGCCCATTACATATGGAATGATCTGTTGGATTTACAAAGGGTGTTCAATTAAGTCTATGAGTGTACAGTTGTAACCAAATGGACCCGTAAAGGTTGTGCACTGTCCGAGTTAAATTAACATTCAGGATTTTAATTTATAGACATTGCAATTACTATACTAACCGCGCGCACGCACGCACGCACGCACGCACACACACACACACACACACACACACACACACACACACACACACACACACACACACACACACACACACACACACACACACACACACACACACACACACACACACACACACACACACACACACACACACACACACACACAGTTTGCATGTAAGGGCTATTCAACAAGCAGCTTCTCTTCAATTTGTCCGAAAGCTTATTGGAAATGTAGCAGATAGGATACGGATAGTTTGCGAAGCTGTGGAACATGCTGGCAAAACATAGCTTGTAAAAAAGGCTGGCAGAGCCATCTGTGTGTGTTTTGGCCTACATGGGTTCTGATTGGTTGTATAAACTCCACCAGTTTAAAACCTCAAGATTACATTTCAACTCCACTTTTCTCTGCTTTTTTCTCCTTTCTTTCACCACTGACTTGCACTGTAAGTTCATTTGCACTTGCGTTTGTCGGCCGATCGTAAGATCCAGGCATGCTCTAGTCTAAATAGAAAGGCCCCTTCACCCCAACATTGTCTCAGTGGAACTCAGTGATATCTCTTATATCCCTCTTGACTATTTGCACTACAAAAGGAAAGTTGGTTGTCTGCGACAAAATGGACTCCTATAACAATATAAACAGGACCCTAGAATGTGTTGTAGAGGCAACTGTTTTGTTTTTGTTATGCTGTTGGGTTTGTCTGTATTGTACTGTATGTCGTCTTGCCATACAATATCAAATAAAACACTATTATATAAAATAAAATAAATATTTTTATTTTTGTTTATTAACACCGTGAAATCCTTGGTGGTAATTTACAGAACCAAATGGACCCTCCCGTCCATTCTGGTTACACTCTCAGAGGTAAATGTGGGTTGTATTATCTCTCTAAACAAAATATGTTTATTCAGTGGTTCTTTGGGGCTGTACGAAGAACCTGTTAAGCACCTGTCTAATGCTTCTATGTATTGCATCATTTGACAAAGGTATTGCCTCTAAGATTGTCAGACCTCCCCCTCCCCCACTTTACGATATGAACAAGTTTTAAGACTTGTATAGCAACAACAACAAAATGACGAGTCCTAGAACAACGTTAAGTGCTTTAGCACCATTTTTGTTTTACTTTGGGGTCCGCAAAAACCTTTTTCAAGAAACAAAAAAATCAAATGAAAGTGGTGCGCTCGCAATGTTTAGAAATGCTCACACTTTTTTCTTTTGAAAGATAGATGAAATGGCTTTTAAAGAGTTGGAAGTCAAGGAGTGCAGATACCTTGATGAAATATGGGTTGTATACAAAAGAGATTTTATTACACCATCGTTCAGACAAAGCCTTCAGCACAGTGCACTTTTCCACTGGGTGCCTAATGTAAATTCCTGCTCAATGTTTATAATTTCCATAGCAGGTGATCCACTCAATCAAACGGGGGGAGTTTCAATTTCCACAGCCACATGGACACGATCCCAAAATCACATGCGGCAGCATCAAGAAGATACAATACAAATCGCACTACACCGTCAAGATCATATGCTATATTTAACCTTTCCCAAAATCAATTCCGTTTTAAATTCTTGGTTTCATCAGATTGATCTCATTGACGGTTCCTCAAACGGTTGGCCAGGCCAGCTGCCTGACTCATCGCAGAGAGCGCACTAGCCTTGTACGCCGAATTAACAGAGGTTTCTGCATCGATAATCGTCAATCTCCCGTGTCAGGAGAGGGTCTTCAGCACAGGTCAGAGGCTGCCACATGTAATCAGGGAAGATCTTAGAGTCTCTAGAGGAAGTGGAGAGACTCTTACCATTCCCAGATGGGATCTAGCTCACCCTAGCAGTGGCACGTGGACAACATGGATTACCTCATCAGCCACGGCACAACATGCGAGAATACCTCGTCATTCAATACAGAACAAACATGCAACCTGCGAGAATACCTCGTCATTCAATAGAGAACAAACATGCAACCTGCGGCTGCGAGAATATCTCATCATTCAATAGAGAACAAACATGCAACATGCGAGATTACCTCATCATTCAATAGAGAACAAACATGCATGCGAGAATACCTCATCATTCAATAGAGAACAAACATGCAGCATGCGAGAATACCTCATCATTCAATAGAGAACAAACATGCAACATGCGAGATGTACTCATCATGGACCACATAACAAACATGCAACAGGGCTTACACCCTGCGATTCAGAGAAAACGTACAGTGTCATTATGCGAGAATCATAATGACGCTGAATTCAAGGGCCCTAGCATTGCAATGTCCCGTGAATACTGCAACTAATAATAATACATTTTTATCCCATTACAATTCACAAGGGCCAGTCTATGACTTCAGTACTATGACAACAAATGAATGACACCAGACAGACAGATTCCGTGCATTAATAGATAGATATAAGTTCTTGTGACAGCACAGAGCTCTAAGGATGGCAACATTGTTTGGTTCGAACACTTTGATCTGGTAGGGTTGACCTCTAGGTGCTGCTAGGAGGCTTTTTAGACTCTTATGGCCTAATTGGACTTGAATAGGTTTAGGTGGGGCAATATAATTATTACCAGATCATCTTATGATTTTAATGACCTGCATTGGTCATGTCAGTCATTTTTACGGACTGCATGCTCATGCACCAGTAAAGAATAAGACGGAAAGTGTTATTTGAGCTGCCAGAGCCTTTCTGCCATGCATTTATATGGTAAAGACGTGTTGGAGTGAGTCTATTTCTTTTGGCACAGTGCTCAAGGCGCTTCAAGCTGAAAAGAATAGTTTAACTTTTGCTGAGCCTGAGTCGTTAGCGTTACCACAACTAGAGCAGTCCATGTTCACTGTTATTGTTGCTACGATATTTGTGCTAATAAAGCAGCACCAAAGTACTCCTCTGCTGTCGGTGGACACCGGACCCCTATGTAACATAACAAGAGTCTTCATCCTACAATCTGCCTACAGGATTAGATCCTGTGTAAATTCACATTTGGCTATTGAGGGTGCATGGTGCTACATGAAAAGTCAAGGGGTCACACTCACGCAAATAGTTAGGGTTCTTACTTCATGGCTGATGAATGAATGCAGCAAGTAGGCAGATAAAAACAAAACAAAGAACATGTAAGGTAAACAAGGGTTAATAATACTAGAGCGGTGCCGGGGGGCCAGTGCCCGTGGGAGCATGGGCAGGCCGGGCCCTGCCCAGAGCCCGGGCAGAGGAACCCGTATTTAGGCATGCCCAAATATGGAGTCTGTGGCGGTTCTGGACAACCGTGGGTCCGACCGACTCGACACCGGGCACTGCACGTAGGTGGGGCGAACGGTTCTCGAGTTACGTGGAGTACCAAGTACCAAGTACCAATGCACCAAGTCGACTCGGTGCATTTATAGTTAGATTATTATTATGTCAAATCACTCTAAAGCTACATGGTAGTGGATGAAAATCAGTTACAACTTTCATTATAAAAGATGACACTGGCAACACTGGGAAAAAAGACCTGTTTCGATCAAGACCCAATCATTCATTCTTGATTCATAGAGTTCTTGAAACTACATTATGTATATTTATATATTTGTCCATGTTTTCCCTTTCAGTTCATTCCAGTCATGCGAAGCAGACAGTTAAAATAAAGATGTGATCAGTGGGGTTTTCAGCTGATTTACACACATCTCTTATGGTTAACATCGCAGGTGTTCTGTACTCCTGTGTGAACAATTACTTTGTATGTTGTCCTGAAAACTAATCCTGTCCCAATAGGCCTTGTCCCGTGTTTCCAGTGTTGCTTTTTCTTTTAATAATAATATATCTAAACGTCTAATTCCACAGCAGTGGAGTATTTGTTGATGTCCACATGGAAAAACAAAACTCTTTAAAAACAAGGCCAAATGATTGTAATCAGTATCAAATGCAGATTGCAATGGTTAGTGCATTTTGGATTAAGCACTACTCAATATTATGTTATTACGCAGACAAACAGCTCCACTTACCCAAAAATAATTAAATAAATCAATAAATAGATCTTCCAAGGTTTCAACAACAGGATTATAAAATGATGTAACAGACTTTTATGCTATTATTTACATTTGTCAAATTTCTTTCTGTAAGCCATATGTATAATTATTTTTAAAAAATAGATACAAATTAAATAAACAGTGGGCGTAATTTTCAGACTTTCAGACAAATAAATTCAGACAGAGCGAGAGAGCACAGCTAAAACATAACACATTGAAGCCCCACAACAGACAGACTTACGCAACAACTAGACAATGAAATTGGGTAAAAGGTAATGATGCAAGACAATGTAGACCGACACAAATTAAAACAACAAAAAACAAAGCAAGTCATAAACCAACCAGACGTTTATTTAAATGCAAGCATGTGTTTTGGGGGCTGGTCATATTAAAGAGGGAGATGCTAGTATAATATATATAGTACAGTGCAGATGACCTAAGGCTGAAACTAACATGACAACTGGAGAGTTCACTGTACTGTACTGGGGCTGACTGAGAAGGACTGTCTCAACTGGAGAGTTCACTGGGGCTGACTGAGAAGGACTGTCTCAACTGGAGAGTTCACTGGGGCTGACTGAGAAGGACTGTCTCAACTGGAGAGTTCACTGGGGCTGACTGAGAAGGACTGTCTCAACTGGAGAGTTCACTGGGGCTGACTGAGAAGGACTGTCTCAACTGGAGAGTTCACTGGGGCTGACTGAGAAGGACTGTCTCAACTGGAGAGTTCACTGGGGCTGACTGAGAAGGACTGTCTCAACTGGAGAGTTCACTGGGGCTGACTGAGAAGGACTGTCTCAACTGGAGAGTTCACTGGGGCTGACTGAGAAGGACTGTCTCAACTGGAGAGTTCACTGGGGCTGACTGAGAAGGACTGTCTCAACTGGAGAGTTCACTGGGGCTGACTGAGAAGGACTGTCTCAACTGGAGAGTTCACTGGGGCTGACTGAGAAGGACTGTCTCAACTGGAGAGTTCACTGGGGCTGACTGAGAAGGACTGTCTCAATACTGGAGAGTTCACTGGGGCTGACTGAGAAGGACTGTCTCAATACTGGAAAGTAACAAAGTACATGTACTACAAGTACTTGTACTTAAGTGCACTTTTACGGTATTTTACTTTACTGGTGTATTTCCATCTTTCAGTACTTTTACTTCTACTCCACTACATCTCAGAGGCAAATATTAAACGTTTAATCCACAACAATTATTTTATAACTTTAGTTAGTTACTTTGTAGATTGTTATTATTACAAAACATACATTAACCCCTTCAGCCCTATATATATTTCGGCCATTTGAAACTGTCAAGATCTGCTATATTCATATATGTTATATTTGAAAACTTGTGAAATGGAACAATGAGTAGCCGACTTTCTACTTTTGGTATTTTAACTTATGTACATTTACTTAAGTTTTAGAATTCCAGACTTTTACTTGTAACAGAGAATTTCTACATTGCAAGTAATTAAAACATTTGAGTACTTTTCCACTAATGCTCTGTCTGCAGTCCACATTGTAACGCAAGCCTATTAACTTTTACTAAAGGCTTTATACACTCATTACACTGACACTCATATCTTTCATTTTCTGCGAAAATATTTCATTCATGTACATAAAGCAGAAAGCTTTATGTAACTGTTTGTACTTGTCTAGCTATAGTAGCTACATGCCGTTTCCCTAAACTGGGTTCCCTCAAAGACATCCTCTATCTCAATGGGACTGTAACATTTTTTAATTAATACATTTTTATTTAATTATGTATGGTAGAGTATGTAAATACAATACAACTTATACAATTGGGGTGGTTGTATGTTGTCTCCCTGCTCTTTTATTGAGACATTTAGATTGTGTCAAAGGTCATGTCTTAGTCTCACACAGACACAGGAACTGGCACAAATTTTGACCCAATGGTCAAGATTCAATTTATCCCCTGAGCAAGCAGGCAAGCTCTATTAGTTCAATAGCAAAAATGTCAGGTACAGAGGGAGACAGAAGCACATGGCCTCCATAACATCAATTTACATTAAACCAAAAATATGTTCTGATCTCCAATCGAAGCCATTTAGACCACTCAGACGTTTGATCGAGTGACCACTTAACTCCAAGGTTCCAGAGTCGTCAAGCACTGCTTGTGCTTCGGTTAGAGCTAGATGTGAAGCTGTGTGAACAGCACTCACATTTCCAATGGTCATTTGGCAGGTGTCCAAAACCACACAGGACCCTAGCAAACATTTATGTATGAGCTCTGCTAAACCTTTAAGGGTGCAGTGTTGAAATGATCCTACTGCACACTACAGCACATCACAGGAGCTCATGTTGATTTGATTTTATGGACTGACTCACACCGTAACTGCCGACTTCAAAGCCTTATCACAATTCATATGCGTCACAATTCACATGACGACCATGCAGACATGGCATGGTCATTTGATCTCATGTTTTTGTAACTGACGCTGTGTTTTCTTGACCACGACATTATAATTCAGATGGCATGTTATATAGGTCACATTCATACCAGAGAGCTTTCCTGCGATTAAAACGAATCCTGCTGCGCATTTTCAGAAAGTGCACTTCGTTTGGCAGGTGTGAAGGCTCATTCGAATCGTAATGCTTATCAAAGAACCGCATTATACTCCCGAGCAAAAACGTGGGTTTCGCTTCGCTTCCAATCGCACTTGATTACGATTCGGTGCAGGTGTGAATGCAATCCGCAGTAAATAAAGGAAATGAAGCAAACAATGTGGCGGGTGAGGAGCTGAACACAGTTGGAGACGGAGAAGGCATATTTTACGCAGTGCAAAGATGTCCCGTTACCGTGGATAGACAAGACGTGGTCGAATGAGGAGACTGAAGCCCTGATCGAAATGAGGACGAGCTCGTACATTAATCAATTGCTTAAGAAAACACATAAACACTGCAGTGCAGTGTATAGCCTACAGAATATTCTGTATGTCTGTCTGTGCGTGCCATAAACATGGAGTGCTGTCACTGTGTGGGGACTAGTGGGGAGGAACTTTCATCTCAATAAACGTGTAAACATATTGCGCTGCTGTCTGTTATATCAGTGCGCTCAGCGCTGTGCCTCCATGCCCAAAAGAACAGTGTGTGGCTGCGTGCGTATAGTGAGAGAGCGAGAGAGAGGGGGGTCCAGTCCCAGACGGCACGACACATGCACGTTATGAGTATAACTTTATCACCATAGATTTCACTGTGTAGGCTAGTTTATGAATGGAACACATTGATAAAGGTCCCCCCTGCTGCGTTTTCAATTGCTGCGGATGACAGTGTGAAGGCAAACCGCAGCAAATTAAATAAGAATCCCAAATTCTCCGCCCATACGCATTGAGTCTACCGAAGTATTAGGTGAGAATGTGACCATAGTCAAGGTTCGTTGTTTACCTGGTAACATTTAGTTTCAATGTACAGATTACAATTTGATAGTATATTGTTTAGACTGAGGCTAGGTTCTTGGTTTACTGAGGCACTAGTGTTGCTCTGCATGCGTCTGTTCACCTTGCTCATTGTAAGTCGCTCTGGATACGAGCGTTTGCTATAGGCACTGCCCCACATAGAGTCACACAGAGTCCCATATTGCCATTTGTCCCCATGTTTTCATTGACTGAAATCAGACATGACCACTTAAAACCTACGGTACACTTGGTTGACCAGGGTCCCCCAGGGCTCTATACTAGATCTTATCGGTACACAGAATCCCTCTAGACACCAAATAAAACATTGTCAAGCTCACAAGTTGTGATGTGGTGTGTTCTGTTAATTTGATTGTGTTGGAGTGTTGTCTCACTGAAAGAAAACTACAAATGGCTGCCAAGTAGGGTCAACAACGGCACTTATTTCCTATTAAGTGTATGCACAGTCAAAGTTCATCAGCATTGAACTGCACACTTCACATGTTGAACTTCACACGCTTTAAAGCTGTCAACGCACCACAACGGGGCGCTCCAGCCCTTTGCTCTCAGGCCCTTTTTCATCAACATTAACAGATAACATAAACATTAACGAGCATCATGATTTGAACTTTATTTATTTCTTTTATAGGGCAGGAGCCTATTTCCTGTTTCTGTAGCGTGAGGCAGCTTGATGTACAAGTACACCCCCTGGACATGAAACTATAG
The DNA here is from genome assembly GCF_963924005.1 of Protomyctophum bolini. Taxonomy (NCBI): domain Eukaryota; kingdom Metazoa; phylum Chordata; class Actinopteri; order Myctophiformes; family Myctophidae; genus Protomyctophum; species Protomyctophum bolini. The sequence continues at coordinate 25,052,882 of NC_137863.1, read as the reverse complement.
TATGTCACAGGGACTTACCCCCAATCCAACCCTTGATGCTGAGTGTCAAACAGGGAGGCACTGGGTCCCATTTTTAGAGTCTTTGGTATGACCCGGCCGGGGATTGAACCCCAACCTCCCAGTCTCAGGGCGGACACTCTAACCACAAGGTCACTGAGATGGTATGATTTGAACTAGGGTCCCGATACACTTTCTTCGTTCCCAATCCGATCCCGATATAATTTGAGCAACTCGAAAGCAAACTCCACATGCCCCAACATTGTATTACCTCCCATAGTGTCAACCCCTTACCCCTGTGTCGGATCTGTGGTTAGAATGGCATATTCGCCAATACCGATATGACCCGATATGACAAATAAGGGCCGATACCGATACTTTTCCGATACCGAAACAGTATCGGAACATCTCTAATTTGAACCATTTTAGAACATTACTTATTTCACTCTTCATTAGAAAACCAAAAAACGTCAACATTGAAAATTTACATTGCTAGAAAAAAACTGTATCAGACCGAAAGGAAGTCAAGAGGGGAACAAATTATTCTGACGCGTGTGAATATACTGTAATATGCATACGCCCTATGTCTTCTGTCTATTCCTCCACTAAATGTTTATGTCGCACACCGTTGCGCGATGTTGAAAACGTGTACAGCAAGACCCTAGGCGGATTCTACAAGTTCTAAACCGGTACCTGCACACTTTCAAGATTTGATTTGTTCAAAACCCCTCTATTCTTAGTAAAACAGACCTGAGTTGCAACTTGAAACTGTACTTGGTTGGAACTTTTCCTGCTCTATACCAAATCTCTTCTGTTATTTATTGGCTAATGTTCCCAAATACAATTGCGATTGGCCAAGACATGTCACATGGGGTTAATAATAACGAATTCTCTATAATACACTGCTAACGAGAACAGACGTGTAGAATTTGTTCACAGCTATAAAGTATTAATGCACAGACACCACACCACACTGTACAATGTACGTCTAATACATGGCACTAGTCCAGCGTGTAATTAACAACACGTGCTAACAAAAATACAACACTCTAGCGAATGAATGATTGAATGAGAATGATGGGATACGTTTTTATACATTTTGACAAAAATGGAAACTTGGCAAGTTAGTGTGTGGTGTGGGCGTGTGTGTGAGTGTGTGTGTGTATATATATATGTATATATGATAATACCCTGTCAGCAAGTCAGTTACCCTATGAGAAAATAACGGCACGCCAGGGCAGTAAACTGCTACACATCCGTCCAGGTGGTACAGTAATTGGGTTATTTTCTCATGAACTGTAAAATACTAATCTATTAATTTAACTCTGAAAGTTTACATTTGTAACGATTGCACACTCAGAGTTACAAACCTATGAATTACCCGTTACCAATCCACTTCGTGCCTTGTGGTACACATAAGGCCTTCACAGAGCGCTTCCACATTTCACGGTCAGCAGCTGCTGCAGTCCTCACTTCAGACCATGGTTTCCATCCTGCTTCTTTTCTTTCTCAACGGTACACCTCCAGGTCACCAGGTGGTCTTTGGTCTTCCTTTTCTTCGTTTCCCTTCTGGTGTCCATGTATGTCATTGCTATGTTGCAGTCGTTGTGGTCCTGCCGTAATATGTGTCCAATCATCTTCCCTCTGCGCAGCTTCACTTCCTCACTCACCGGCTTCATCTCAGCTATTTCTAGCAGCTCTTCAGTACTGACTGTTCTTCGATGAATTAACACCGAGCATTTTAGAGTGTAACTGACTCGATCATGTTGCAGTTTTATTAAATGTCCAATGTCCATCCCAAGAAGGAATGACAGCAACAGATTAAATGAAACGCGACTCAACATGATTCCTCATTTTGGATTAGTTTGCACAATTTTGCTAGTTGTTAATCCAAGAAATGATAAATTCATCAATTTAAATCTTTTTTTCCCTGGATTCCTTGAATCATCACAAAGCTTCCCATATTATAGTCCCCAACCATTTGTGGCAACTATAGTTTCCAGCATTTAGCATTTTCCTCAAAACACACCTTTGCAAAAAAGTACACCTTATCTCTGAAGTCATGTATTATGTAGTCATGTAGTACATGGCTCAAGAGGTAGAGCAGGTCATCCAATCATCCCTGGGTCGGTGGTTCGAATCCCGGCTCCTCCTATCCACATGTCGAAGTGTCCTTGGGCAAGACACTGAACAAATTTCCTCCAATGAGTTGGTCGGTGTGAGCTTGCCACCATTGGTGTGTGACTGTGGGAAGTGAGGACGCTGGCACCGGTCACGACTCACGAGGACGTCCCAAAACTGTATGTGGATGTACTCAAGAAAGATGCAGGAGCTCAAAGAACCAACGAGCTCGCCGGATGTATGGAGAACCGGGATGACTGGAAATGACGATGGAAGGCTCGTCTGAGGACGACCTAGGGAGAGAGAGAGGACGCTGGCGTCGACTGTTCGCCACTTCACCTCCCAATGTATGAATGAATGAATGAACCATTGTAAAGCGCTTTGAGCACTTGGAAAAGCGCTATAAAAATGCAATTCATTATTATTATTATAAATGTGATCAAGACAGATATATCAGTCAGATAATCAGATTCCTTATATACCATTCCAATCCTACATTGAAATAGGCTAACGGCAGGCCCGCGGGCGGGGCAGGGGGCCGGTGGACCACACCATCATGCTTATGTCACTATGACTCAAACATAATAAGGAGTTCCCAATGCAGCTACACCGAAATATGAAGTGTGTAGTCTAACCTCAATGTGTCGTCATATTATCGCCGGGAACAAAAGAGATATAGAGATCTCCATATGGGCATTTTGGTCAGATCGGCGGTGCGACATATGTAGGTGCGAGGGCTGCATAATGGTGAGAGCTACAGTATATAGATGTGAGGGCCACGTAGTGGCCTGAACCTCTAGCTGCCTATATAACTGCCTTCCAAAATGTGCAGGCTCTGGATAGTCAACCCAGGGAAACAAGTGCCACACGCTAAATAAAGAGGAGATGGGCTCCTGCCCTATATGGGCCTCATGGCTCGACAAGGCTTACTTACTGGGTAGACAACCAGTCGTGGTGGAGACCTGCGTCCAGAGGAGCGCACCTTTCTAGTTCATAATATAATTTCTACTGTAATTGTTGCCCAATTCAATTCAAAGGAGAAACAGAGTTGTGAGGCTTGTAGATGCCTCATAATGAGCTATTAGGTAGTGCAGTCATGTGGACAGGATGAGAGTGAATCTGGACAGCGTCAGCGTGAAGACAGTTTGTACATTAAAGAGGAACAGCTGGGAGCTGTTTCTGAGGTGCAACGGGTCCAGTTCCTACTCCACCACGTTGTACACGCCTGGGCTCTGCAGGGGTCTAGTTACCTATATAGACTTCACTGTCACTGGACTGATCAGCGCTTCACGCCCTTTTAAGTTATTTTCATGATTTTCTATATTTTTGTATAGTTTGTTACACTGTTGTTCTGTCTAGAAGTTGCAATGGACCACAATGGAAACAAGCCTCTGGCTTAATGAGTCTCATCCAATTGGGGTCGTTTTTAGCTCATTAAGGTATTCAATCAAAGATGCATTGTGCACGCATATGTAGTGTATACATACAGTACATATATGTTGTACTTTAAAGTCATTCTGCGTAAGATTACATTTAGAATACTTTTTGGTGACGCCTCTGGTCTGTCAGTGTGTCCAACAAATCAGTGTGAAACAAAAACCATAAAGTAGCGCTCACTCAACCATGATTTATTTTCATATTTTTTTGTAAAGCATGTGCTCTATGTGTACTAGTGTACTTCACATTGTTTATCCTAATTTTACTGTAATATTGTTCCTGGAGAATGCCACTTTTTAATGTATTTACATGTGAAATGAAACATATAAACAAAACAGTGATGATTTTACTGCATAAAGTCTCATGGTTGGTTATGTACTGTATATCTCAGTCAGCATTTTACTTGCTGAATGTTACGCATTCTTCCGACTCTAAAAAGCGATGTACATTCCCACATTGAGGATTGTACAAACAAGGACAAGTCAAAAACTGCATTCATAATAAAAGGTATTAAAGGTAAAGTCAGTGACGAGTGCAGGAATGGCTGCAGTCAGAAAGTACAGTCACGCTAAATTACCCAGCCTGACAATCAAGAACATTTCACGTTTGACTTAAACGCCCAACATCGACGGCTGACTTTTGGTCACATGTTTAAAGAGGGATTGCCAGCGATAAGCCAGCACATGTCTGATGCACAAGCGCTTGCCAAGAATAGTGTTTGTGCGTGCGTGCGTGCGTACGTGCGTGCGTAAAAATGATGAATTGTCTGTGATTGAGGGATGGTTTAAAGGCAGGGGTTTGGACGTGTTCCATGTTGCTTTGACCAGACATCTGCTTCACTCCACATTATGCGCCAAGAGATATTCATTTGGTTTTTACATTAAAGAATGTTATGAAATGATTAAAATGGCTTCCTTTCTGTTCCTGCTCACACTTATCTAATTGGATAATCAGTTATACTGGCTTTGCCTCAGCTAATGAGAATTCATGCCCAGGCGCTGCATCAGAGTGTTACTTTAAGTATGTACTGTAAGTGTACAAATGGATCCACAATGGGTCCATTTGCACACTTTCATAGTTAAAAGAACACTCCAAGGAGGCACGGTGGTAGCACTATCGCCTTGTCTCAGCTAGAAGTTCCAGGGTTCGATTCTATTTAAATAAATACTTAAAGAAAATCCTATGGGAGAAATGCATTGCATTTCATTTCCTGGGCCACTCGTCGTTCTGAAAGGGGGAGGGACTGCGACGCTCTATACTGCCTGCCCCTGGCCAGCCAGGGCGCCTGATGGAGGGGAAAGGAACTGGTTGGAAAAACATGTTGCTTCCAAGTGCTACGCCCACCTGGGGAAACTCCCCCCTGCACTCCTCATGCATAGAAGGAAGCATGAGATCAGTCCGTTGCTCTCCCCAGGTTGGCAGAGGGAGTGTAGCGCCCAGGATTACATTAGTTATATAATTGGCAGTGGGGTAGATACGGGCAATCGGGCATAGAATGTTGTCACCATAATATTGTATTGTAAGCATAGTGCTTACATATAGTACATGGCTGGTCAACAGAGACATATTGTTGACCTTGTGACCTCTAAGGCAAACACCACAATAAAGTATTTTAGATTCCAGATCTGTGATTGAAATGTGATTATTTTGCCATACATCATGGACGTGACAGGTTTATCTAAGGGGAGGGTGTGTCTTTAGAAAATGTCCCACTGACTGGACGTGACTCATGGGAGACAGACAATCTGCACTCAGCAGAAGAAAGATGGCGCTTGTGTGGTGCAAATGGCCCGTGGCGAGAGGCTCAAAACGCCAACACTGGTATTAAACACGTTTGTAAATGTGGCATAAATCTCCCGAGCACAACGTGCACGGTGACATCGTGTCCACACTTCACACTTGGGAGTTCACCCAACTACTCAGGTGCTAAATTGCTGGTTATCATTCAACCTGCGAAGCAATTAACTCGTTATTGACTGTGTTTACAGAGGCTTATGTGTGAAGGAATTCCCCTGGAAAGGGTGATTACCGCGGCTAAAGTGCGATCTGTAAATCATCCTTGGAGGGTTAAGTTGCTGCATAATGTGATTTCTGTTGCCTTATGTGTGTGATCCTAGCACTGGATCCGTGCCCTGAAAACAGAAAAAGAAAAACACTCCACATGGGGGCTTAATGCTGCATGCCATCCCAAAAGGGCATGCAATGCAAACACTGCAATTAGAACAGTTAGAAAGTCAACAATGCAAGGAGAAATAGAGGAATATAGTCTTCGAGCATGTGATTAGTGCCAGAGGTTATTGCATTCCCATGCACTTTTGATGGCTCGGCTGCTGTACGTTTTCCAACAACCACTTCTTAATTCAGACTATAAAGATATTGCGACTTGGACACATACACTCCTAAAACACCTATTGTGCATTTAGGTTGTGTCGTAAAATATGAGCATAATTGTTCCTACAGGAGCGTTTTCAGAATTACAGTAAATCCTGCTAGCCATATATTAGACAGTATATATAAACTGCACTCTTAAAAAAGAAGCATGTTGTGACTTGTCGCTATAAGACTAATGGTTTCACACGAACCTTTTACTGTATGTAAGAAACGTCGGTAAGCTTTGAAACACAGTGTCACACAGCTAACCACGACTGTCTACAATTAGGCCTAATTAGGCTACATAAAGGTTCAAACTGCTCAAACACACACATCAGCGCTCGACACAGTCGGCTTTACGAATTAAGACCTTAAAATGTTGCGCCGAGTGAAGCTGTCATTGCCGCTCGGCTTTTAGCATCCAGCTAGCATCTTTAGCGTGTGTGTTATTTTCATGGTGGGTGGTCCACTCCACTTGATGTGGAAACTGAATTAGCACCCAGCCAATTTTCAGCCTGCTGCGATCTGGAAACATTCTTTACCTTCCAGAAATGAGCTTAATATAGAGCTGTAATGAAACACCTCCTGCCCGAGGCGTGTTGTTTTACCAAATAACATCTAACTGGCCATTACTCCCCATTAAGCCTAATGGTCAGACTAATTAGGATAATTCCATAAAAGGCTCTGTGTTTAGACCAAACTGTGGACGAGCATTAAGTTAATGACAACACCAGGCTCTCTCTCAAATGCCTCGAGTGTGCTCTTTTTTTTAACAGGCTATTAGTCTGTGGCCTTTTGCATATTGCCATGTTGAGAAGGGCTCTATTGGTGGTATTGTCAGTGGTTTAAATGGTTATGAGGTCATGTCATGCCTCATTTCTCTTTATAATGCAACAGTGTATTAAAACAGAAGTTCAAGAGCGGTTATGATGAGTTGTTTAAACGCCAGTGTGAACGTCGGCTCGCACATGACATGACAGGAGGCCGTCTTATAGCCGTAAAGACACACCAATCAAAGTATACTTAATGTACAAAAAGTAAAAGTTGTCATTATGCAGAATGTCCCATTTCACAAGTATAATAAATATGTTTGAAAATAGCAGATGGATAATGTCTAATAGGGCTTAATTGGTCAATGTATGTTTTATAATAGAAATACAAAGTAGATACAAAGTAGCCACTAACTTGTTAGTGTTTCAAATGATTGCCGTGGAGTAAGTACAATATTTGATGAGAGATGTGGTGGAGTAGTAGTATTGAAAAATGCATAAACGTAACTAAAGTAAAAGTATTTGTTTGTTTTACTCAAATACAGTACAGAGTAAATGTACTGGTTACTTTCCACCACAGCCTGAAGCCTTTGTTTGACATAATGACAACAGACTGAGCTATCCTCTCTGCCGTCATATGGCTGTCAGTCTGCGGATGTGTGGAGACCAAAGTGTCACTTTCTACTTTCTTTCATTGCGTTTGACTGCCATGGAAACCTTTTCCTTAAATCTTCTCAGGCAAGTGACAGTGGACAGATTACCATGGCCGTGTTTTGTCTGACTGAAGGAGAGAATGTAATTGACTGCAGTTGAGAAAAGAATGCTTTTAAGGCACGTTGAATTTCTCCTCCGATCATCCAGTCCAGTTTCCATTCAGATTCTTTGCAATCCTTTTAGCAATTAGGATGATTTTCCCAGGATGCAATGCACAACTTCTCCCAAGTGTTTAGAGCACTTTCACACTGTATTTTTTTTTTGTTGTTTTCATAAGCGAGGGCGGGCGGCACACACAGCACTCTTACAAAGCCAGGCATACCGTATTAATTGTATTCTTGTGGGTGCTGCTGATTGCCAGCCTGCGTGGCCAGCCACACTGATTAACGCGCAGGGCCCTGGAAGCAGCCATGTTGTCCCAGGTGCACGGCTGTTTGGAGAGAGAAAGCTTCCAACATTAAATACTTCACAGAGGAAGTCTCTCCCAGGGCCAAGGCTACACGCAGCCAGACCACATTGAAACACTTTTTTATGCGCTATTACTTCCTCCTCCTCTGTGTTTTTTAAAATGTTAGGATTTATGTAATGGTGATCACAGAGAGCAGGGCCCAAAGTCGCAAAACTAATTTGCCTGGCTGAGTCAGAGGAGCTGAAATCACCACGGCAAGTCCGAACAATTAGCATTGTTTTCTTTCTAGCAGAGCAACCAGGGCTTACAGGCGAAGCAAAGCCTCCTCCAGACACTTGTTTGGATCATTGCTCCATATCTTTCAACATGCAAGATTAACCTGAATACTTGTCATGTGACTGAATGGAAATTGGCGGATTAGTGCCATGTTGTTTAGACTGGAATTGTCATATACAATAGACACAACAGCTGCTGCAGAGTAACAGAGCCAGGAGAATAATGGGACATTTCCCTCTCCTGCCTGCTGCATTATCGCATTTTGACCAGTTTTATCTTCCCTCCACTTTCCCACTTAGTGGCTCCGCTCCGTGCCGCTTCGTCCGGGTGCGAGAAATAAATGGGGACGATTTGTGTGAATCTTTGGCAGCCCTGCGGGGCACTGCCGTGCACCCCAGCGCACCATGCATGCGTTTCAAGATGTGTAAGATTGTTTCACGTTGCTGGCGGTGCTCCAGCGCTCCTAATAAAATAAGTGATATTATTTCTGACTGCTCTTTTGAATGGCGGCCCAGGGCCCACACCACCCAGCCGGGTTGGCCGTTCGGCCGGGTGTGTTCTGATGGGGCCAGTGGGTGGGTGGGTGGTTGGGATCTCCCCCTAGCCTCCCCTCCCCTCCCGCCCGGGACCCAGTAAATGGACTTGATTAGAGTAATTGGAGTATTCAAGAACAGAGCAGCTGCTTTGATTCGGCCTGATTGCTGTTTGAAGGGAAATGACCGAGGGAGGCACTGTTCTGTCAGGAATTGTTTGGCAGACTCCAGATGCCCCCCGTCCTCCCTGCTCTCCCTCACCCAACACACACACACACACACCATACTACCGCCCCTCCGTCAGACCTCCCACCTGCACATTTTCACGTTCATATGCTGCGGCTGACTCATTTCAACTCCTGACATCGGAATATTAGCTGAGTGACAAACTTAAGTGTGAAATAATGAGAATCATGCCGGCCAACGTTTTCACACGTGACATCGGTGCCTTCATTCACGTCGGGGGGTGAGGGTGCTGGAGGGATCCTTGACAAAGAGGCCGGCCCGCCAACCCTGAACGAGTCCGTTGCGGTCAGTCGGAACATGTTTTTGGAGCTGAGCTCGTAGTGTATGTATATATACAGTACATACAGTACTACATACCCACCACGCTGTCGGGGACGTTTCAGAAAACCCCAACTGTTTCCCCTTTCTGATGGGCAAAAAGGGGGATGTTCACATGTGGGTGTTAGTCTTCACACGGGAGGTGTTCCAGAGCCTGGCAGCCATGAGCCCTGTGTTAACCACTTAAGAACTATTACACGCCCCCGTGTGATGAATGGCGGAAATAGCCGACCTATACACACTTACTGATCTTGTAGTTTGGCAATTTTCTCTGTTGAAAGTGTTGGAATCGTTGGAAAAACTACAAGGTCACTCACAACACATCGTGATGTGAGCTTGTCGATCAGCTGTTTTGCGCTGTTGAAACCTTTGGAATATTTAAAGAAATGTTGTTGAACATTTTCGCCTACATTGACATAGCTACCCAAAATAGGGCCGGCAACGCTTAAAGTGGTTAATGATAGGCTTGGCATTGGAACCACCGTAGGCCGCTCCACACATACATGTGCCAAAAAACCTCCCCGTCCTGTCCTGTCCCGTCCAGAGCAGCTGGAATGAATACAGAGGCGGGCGGTCCCCTCTCAGGGGGGGCTCCATTTTCCATCCAGGGACACAGGTTGAAGACTGCCCTCCCTGAGCAGTATCCCAGCCCTGGAAGGTTGAGTGATATCAGTCAGAAAGCCGGGATAATGACCCCCTCCTTGCTCTGCAGTTTGGCTCTGTTTTCCGCTCTCATGTCGGCTATTCTTCTGGAGTGATGAATGGTATGAGCGCTATAAACTGTTTCAAAAGAAATGGGCCAAAAAGAAAATGATTATGGCGGATGGGGAAATGAATTATATAGGCCAGGGAGGATTCGGGTATGTTTTTGTGTGTGTGTGTGTGATCATTGTATGTGTATGTGTGTGTGTATCTTTCTTCTTTTTTATAAATAGGCCTGTATATATATATATATGATTTTATTATTTTTTTCCTGGTTACTAGTTACTCTGTAAATTTTGATTATTATTACAACATTTACAGTAACCTCTTCAAAGCTGTACATTTTGGCCATTTGAAAATAGCCAATCTACGGGCGCCCGCTGGCCAATTGGTCCAGGCCCATGCCACATATAGGCTTTGGCCTGTTTGCTGCTGCTGCTGTTTGCTTCTCTCTCTCCCCCTCTTTCCTGTCTATCTTCACTTGATACTATCAATAAAGGCAGAAAGGCCAAAAACAAATCTTTCCAAAAAAAGAAGAAAATAGCCGATCTACAAGCTCACAATGCATCACAACGCATTGAGCCACAAGAGACGGGGTTATGAGAGACAGCACCGAGCGAGCTAAAGTGAGTTGCTGTGTCAAACGTTGCGAAGTTCGCTTGGGCTGACTCAGCGCTGTTCGAGTTGTGCAACCCCCCCCCCCCCCCCTACCCCCACACACAGCAGAACGCTCCCTACCCCACTGATGGCCCGTCTCTCCCCTTCCCAGCCCCTCCCACCTGGGGAGGAAATGGTAGGTCGCGTCAGGTAGACGTCTAACCTGAGAAATGTTGGAACTGTATTATACACTAAACTTTATTCTCCTACTACTGAAGATCAAGTGAAGTATATTATTTCAGTAGATCTCAGCTCACATTTGTAAACATGCACTCACATTCATACTGAAGCAATCTATTAAAACGGCGATTCTCACTGGTGGGCAGTGAGGAAATTGCAAGTGGGTGCCCAAACAAATGGCAAAACACTACCATTTGAATCATAATAAATGTATAATATATTTAAAAAATCACACCTATGTGAAGTGAGTGGTGCAACTCCGTGTGGGGGTCCCCGGAAGTTCCAGACCCACAGGAACACGCCCAGGGGGCCAGCCCGGTTCCGGCGAGCCGCCCTGCGTCCGGAATGGTTGAGAAAGGACAGAGTTACCGTGTGGGGGTCCCTCTACTAAGTACTATAGGCCTACTGTACTGTAACACTAAATCATCATATATACAGTTATATGTGCGTGTGTGTGTGTGTGTGTGTGTGTGTGTGTGTGTGTGTGTGTGTGTTAGGCTGCGCAACAATGACACTTGGTTGTGAAAACCAACCAAAAGCTTTTTTCGTGCTCAGACAGACCCAAGGACACACATACTGTACTGTATCTGTCTATATAAGTGGTTGCACCAGTCTAAAAAAATATGCATTGTTCTTCTGTGTGTGTGTGTGTGTGTGTGTGTGTGTGTGTGTGTGTGTGTGTGTGTGTGTGTGTTTTTTCTTTGTGACAAATTAGTTTTCATGATCAATTTCAAGTTAGTTAGTTTCATTGATCATGAATCAAATAAAATAAACATGCTCAAAAACCACTTAATAAGTGGTCAGATGGGTGGGCACTGGTCCAGAAAAGGTTGAGAACAATTGAATTGAAACACTCTTTATCTAAAATGGCTTTAATACTGAAATAGAAGCCATATTATATGTGCACATTGGTATGTACGCCAGAACACGCAGACTTTCTGTAAAATTTAATATGCAGAACTATCGAAAAATCTATTTTTGGTCAACAAATGTTGGAGGTTTATGTAAACTATGTGGCCGATGTTGACAATGGACATAACGGTTATAGTCTTTTAATCACATGAGTAGATCACATTTGGATGTTGTGCATTAAAAATACTATTTTTATATTTTTTTATAAAATGTCTTATTGGCAAAATGTTTGCTCAGATAATTCTATGATCACAGCTCAGATATCAATGTGATTCCAATGCTTTTATTTGTTGTGAACTATACCCACAAATCCAAATCTGATCTACTCATAGATAGGGATTCGGGCCCAAGCGAAAATAACTAGTTGCTTAGCATTAAAAGTAATGCGCGTACACCCACTCCGGAACTACACGGTAAAGCCCTGAGTGTTAATTATTTAACTCTGGGACTGCACAAATGGAACTGAATGGTTCGGTTCCATTTGTGCACTCTGAGAGTAAGCTGAGCTACACTCTGCTCTGGCAGCCTCTCTCTCTCTCTCTCTCACTGAGCTGAGACACATTATTTGTCTTCCATGCCAAGGTCCTCGTTAATGAATGTACATACATGCTCCTGTTTCCTCTCCCTGCCTGCCTGCCTCCCTCTCCGTCTGCTGTTGAAACATGAATGACTCAAAACGCGGTTTGGGACATATTTCACAAACTGTCTTCTCTTCCTTAGAAGCACTCAATCAAATGTCATTTTACGGAGAAGGGTAGCACATGGTGCTTCAGCTAAACACCACTGTTTTTTTCTTTCGTTAAGCTGAAATTTCCCCGGGTGGGCAGATCTGAGACATTAGCACTTTTGCAGTCAAATATTATTCAGAGGTAGTTACTTAAAGCTGTAGTCTGTATAGTAGGTTTTATTGGTACCAGGGATTCAATACCAGGAGTAGAGGTTGGAGGACCCTGATGTAAACAAGTCTTGCAGTAGTGCTTTTCCTGGTTATATCCTCAGTAGCAGTTTTATTATTGACCTGTACTTTCTTTTGAACTGTACCTATTCTAAATTAAGGCCTATTCATACTCCAGTTTTAGTTGATTATTATTAGTTGAGTAAAGATTTACTCTTTTAAATTAGTGGGTTGCAGCTTTATGTAACTCATTTGGCAATGGACGCACACATCAATCACATGATTTAGATAATAATCACATAATTGTTTATGAATTCTCAATTCTTCATAAAGAAAAAGTAGAAGTGCTTTGGAAGGGCCCACAGGGAACTTGAGGGAGGTAACAAAACAATTCAGTTCTCTCTTTGAAACATATTATTCTAAGCCCATTGCCAATGGCAGCCGATATTGTTAGGTTAAATATATGCCTTCCGCTGGCCTCATTATGTGGAGCACACAGGACCTGCCTCCAATTTACATCATTAGGTCTAAAATGATTGCTTTGTTCCAGTCGTGGTAGGAACATGAGCCACCAGCTACAAGGACTGCTAATGGAGAAGCATAACTGTATGACTTATAATAAGCGCTATTCGGAGAACAAACACTTATATACAGATGTTGGGTCGGTCACAATGTTTTCAACTCCAAATAAAATGTTTTACCAAAGTATTTCTTCATAATGTGGTTTACCTCCGAAACCGGCTACGGTTAAAATACAAAATGATGCCCAGAGGAGAGGGAGAGGCCTAAAGGCGGTATAAAAGCCACATACAAAAATAGCCGATCCACAAGCTCACACAACGTTGTTTTCGGCATGCTGCACCATCGTACGGCGAAGCGCCAATCAGCCCAACGTAAGCGTTTGTAGAAGACCGATCAACGGCCAGACCACAGCAGACATAACTTGGGTAAATGGAGGGGTGGTGGGGGGCAGGACTGAAAAAGAGAGGCAGGGTGGGAGGGGGCAGGGGGGCCACATCTGAGAGCAATCGTGGCGTGTGACAAAACGCAGACATAACAGGGCCGCTCTGACACTTGTTACCAGCACATAAACACTTGCCTCAGCGAGATAGTGGAGGAGAGAGGGGGCTCTCTCCGGCCAGGACCTGAGGGAGGGGGGGGGGGGGGGGGGCTTGTGTCGATCTGTCATTTATCAAGCTGTAATTAACTGTTAATTTGCCAACCTTTGGGTTTAAGCATGAGGCCAATTCATCACACACCCCACCGGCAAACATGGAGGTCGGCGTGTCACCGCACCGGACCAGCATGAACAATCTGCTCTCTCTTTAGAGCTGCGAGGCCCGGGACTTCTACGTCTCCCGCCTGCACAAACATTTAGCGCTCACCTGAGAGAGAACCCCCCGCCTAGCCTGGGCCCGGGGGCATGTTGCACTTATACCAGCTTCAGGCACTACTTGCAGGGATCTTGCATGGTTCCGTTTCCGGGCAGTACTACTTGTCAGCCGGTGGTGTCCTACCCGACACACCTGGGTCTAAATGTCTCAATGAAAGAGTAGGGAGACCACCTCCTGCACATAGTTATTTTATATTAACATACTCTACCCTACAGATGTAGAAGTTATATTATATTAATAATATACTCTACCATACTAGTTATATTGTAATCAACATAGTCTGCAACACAATATTCTCCGAAGCTCTCTAGTGAAAACGAGCTACCGGTAAATATTTTAAATACACTGCATTCTCATTGTATTCGGACTGGGAGGTGCACCGTGTGTGTGTGTGTGTGTGTGTATTAGCAGGCAGATGAAAAGTGTGTGTCATGCTGAGGTGACAACATCCCTGCTGACAGCCACAGCTCTGCGTTTGGCTGGGTCATGGGCTTGATCTGGATCTTTTGACAAGCGCACGCCGCACACACGCACGCACACGCACACGCACACGCACACACACACACACACACACACACACACACACACACACACACACACACACACACACACACACACACACACACACACACACACACACACACACACACACACGACATATCAAGCAATGCCTACATGATCGTTAAAGGTTGGCCAACTGTAAAATCCCAATTTTCTCCATTCATCACCAGAAGAGGAAGATTGCTGCTTGTTGTGCAAAATGGCCAATAATTCCAATAATGAAGGCCATCTTCCAAACCAGTCTGTTGCTGAACATGCTTCAGTTGCACACAATTAGGCTGAAACTAAATGCGTGGGGCTAATCCGTTCAAATTAATCACCAATTCAACGATGTGTATCTCAAACAAATGTAAATAGTGCAGTGCAATTATGGCTATTTGAATTCCTAAACTCCTCGAGGCTAATCACCTCGCGAAGCAAACACGGATTGCGTTTCACCCACGGTAGTTATTAGGAAAAGGTATGCCCAGAGATAGCAAAGCAAAAGCCTGCGGTCCTCCAGCAATTATGGTTACTCAAGCCTCCAAGCTGAAGCCCTGCTGCCAAATGAGCTCGTTTTGCAGCAATTTGACTTCCTCTCGCAAATCTCTGAGGCACTTTTTGAAAAAGGACAGACTGTTTACAAACAGTCTCTGATTGCATGTGTTACTTTGTGAGGGTACACACACACACAGTCACACACACACACACACACACACACACACACACACACCTGTCAGAGTGACACACACACACACACACACACACACACACACATCTGCAAAAATTAAATAATCTGTTGAAATGTTCTTCTCTGGTAATAAGACTTGTCTTTTAGTGATGCATATTAGCCTTTAATTATTTCAACAAAAATAATACTCAAATTTCAGACATTTCTGTAATCCATCAGCAGCTGTTGATGGTTTACAGAATATTAAAAAGTAGCTACCACATACTTGGCAGATCATTTTCGAGAAAGTCCAGTTGGGAATTCCCCCCCAAAAAACGGGGGACTTTCACTTCCTAGATGTGGACGGCACTCTTTCCTCACCTTATTTGCTTCTTGACTAACATTGCCATCTGATGATTAACGTCTGCATAAGTAATTAATCCTCGTTACATAGAATATTTGTGAAATGAAGAAAATGAGGCCCTCTTTTTCCAATTTGGCTAACATATTTATATTAGGATTAAAGCGGGAGGGAGGCTGCTGAAACATACTGCCTTCAGTGTGTTCTCTCTCTCTCTCCGAGGCAGGCAGCCGGGACGGGCCTGCTCTGTCTAATGTGCTGTGATGGTCCCACCAGAGGCTTCCATTACACCCCAACCCCCGGGCCGCTAGTTCTCTTGATCAGGCCCAGGCCCCTTCAGTGCCTTCATTCATCCCCCCTCCACCTTCCCCAGCCAGTAGAGAGTGGACTTGGACTTATACTTGCGAGGGCCAAATGTCCCTACAAGTACGGCAGAATTTTAGTAATAGAAGCTGTGAGGACAATTGTCCCAGTCCTCACAGGAAAAATCTATGTTTTATGGTTTAAAAATATAGCCCATATTCATATCTAGGGTTAGACATTTATAGGTTAAGTTTAACAGTTGGGGTTATGCCAATTTATACTTATTACAGTAGTTGTGTCACACACCGGAAATAGCCGATCTACACGCTCACTGCGACTGCGATAGTTGTGAACTGCCAACTATGTTTGGCTTTAGTCCTATAGTGTTAAAAATCGAATACAAAAATGGCATCCGCAAACATCAACAGAAACATGTCCTAGGGTAAAATGCTGATGTCCTCACAAGTATACTATAGTAATACATGTGTGTGTGTGTGTGTGTGTGTGTGTGTGTGTGTGTGTGTGTGTGTGTGTGCCTTCATTCATCCCCCGCCTCCCACCCCGGCCAGCGGAGCGTGTGTCAGTGTGTGTGTGTGTGTGGGGGGGGGGTCCCGTGTGTGAGAGCTTACCTCCGCCGTAATGACAGCCCACTGAAAGGAGACCTGTGGTGAGGGCCGGGCCAGCCAGATCTTTTCAAGATGCCTGCAATCAGGCGCTCAGGACCGTGTCATTGCTCTGCCCCGTGTGCTCCCACACCGGTCAGATCCCTTGCAGATGAGCCGGGTTTTCCTCTGTGTGTGTGTGTGTGTGTGTGTGTGTGTGTGTGTGTGTGTGTGTGTGTGTGTGTGTGTGTGTGTGTGTGTGGTGTGCAGGAGAGCTGACTGTTATGGTTATTCATACAGGCAACACACTTTGAAATCTCTTCGATGTTTGGTGTTTGCTGTCGACTTCTGCCGCTTCGCAGAGACTTCTGCTTTGAGGGGCGTGTGCAGACACCTTGGACAGTCGCCGCCGCAGACATAAATACGTAGACACCTCATTGGCTACTGGGGGCCATACATCAATGTCACCGCCATATTATCTGGGTCAGCCTGTCATATCTCCACTTGTAAGGAATATGCCTGAGTGAGTTGTATATACACGAATAAGTAATTACTTTTTCCACCGTTTTATAGCGTCACTGTTAAGGTCCTTGCAGACTGATTCATTTTTCGAAGAAAAAAAAAAGAAACGCATCAGTCTGGAAGGACCATTACTATTTACACAAAACATGTTCATGTTCATGTTAATTTAACAAAGTGCATGTTCTATATCACAACATTACTACATTATGTCAGACATTTGTAACAAACCAAACTTTAGTTTGATAGTGTACTGTTCCTAAGATATAAGATATAAGACCTTTATTGATCCCACGAGGGAAATTCTGTCACCAAAGACAGCACAGCAGTTAAGATAAAGTTACATGGTGGCTGAATGTAGACATACAGTACATACATGGCAGGGGACTACTTGCCCAAAGGTCATGCCCACTTGCCCGAAAAGTAAATCGTGATAGATTTGATTTACTGTGTATTTTGTTTTACTTAACTTGAGAATTCTGGGGCATGTCTCAATATTTATGCCAAATATTTCAATATCCATGCTGCTTCCCCATTCAAACACACTTCCCCTACGGGCAACCCGAAAGCAAACTCCACCTGCCTGAACGTTTTATTTACTCAGGCAGCCGTTGTCAACCCCTGCATGGGACATGCATGGATGGGGAGGACGGGCTTGACCCAGACAATATGGCAGTCCATCCAATGAACATCAGCGGCCTATCTATGGTCCGCATGCCTGATTTATTGCTCTGTCGCAAGCGGCATGTTATTCACCAAAAAGCTGAGGTGTCACGGATACATTGTGAGCTTGCACTAGTATGTCTGCAACATCGTGTCACAAAGTACGAATGGCCTTCATTCTCTGGGAGCCGTGGGGAGCGACAGTGTCTTCAGATGACGCTCGTTCAGATGTTGAAAGAACAATTTGAAATGTTTTTCCGTCATTGCGGGCTAACATTGGAGCCATTAAATGCACGGTACATAACTGGGGCTCTGGGGGTGCCATGCGGAGGCATATTGCTGTGAAGTTTATTTACTGTAACACATCATTTGGGTTTTGAAGTGTTCCCAACAGGTCGTTAGAATGCCTATAAAGGACCAAATTCGCAAATGTTTGTGCCACAGGCTGGGAAAACAGCGCTCAATCAAAGCACTTTAATTTTAATCATTCTTGGTTTCCTTTGCAGTTTCGTGCCCGATGCTTTGAAACCAAAGACACAGAAAATAAACATGAGCTCCTGGTAAAGCAAACATGGCCCTGTTCCCTCTCTTTGTCTTGCTGTCCGCCCAGAACCTCTTCGGCCCACGTTTTCCCCCAGCCATGCCTGGATGAAAAACTGTAACGCACGCCTGCACGCAAGTGTCTATTACTATACCTGTGAGGACATCGACATTTACAGTAGGATGCCGATTTTATGAATGCCATTTATAACCCTAACACTAAAGCTTTTTCGGTACTAAGTATAAATCAGGCAACCTCTAAGTGCCTAATCCTAATAATAAGCCCAACCTGAACGGTTTCCTAATTGTAAGGCCTAAACCAAAAAATAAATAAAAATAAATAAATAAATTAACCAACAACAATTGTTCTTGGAACGTTGTCCTTACAAGTCTGTTTCTCAAATTCTACTACACTTGTTGGCCCTCACAAGTATAGTCATACGAGTAGAAACGCATGTTCGCGTGCACGCACAGGCACGCACACAGTCACAAACAGTCTCACAAACAGTCTCACACACACACACACACACACACACACACACACACACACACACACACACACACACACACACACACACACACACACACACACACACACACACACACACACACACACACACACACACACACACACACACACACACACACACACACACACACACACACACACACACACACACACACACACACACACACACACACACACACACACACACACACACAGGTCAGGCCTGCAGTGTGAGGTGTTGCAGGGAGAAGGCAGGTCTGGACAGTGTGCAGGCAGCTCAGCTCCGGCCATGCATCCACTCCACAGCCCCGGCTGTCTGTATTATTACAGCTGTAAGTGTACCAGCCGGGAGGGAAATTTGTCTGCAATTCACCTGAATTAGAAGGGTCTAACGGGGCCCGCTGCTGCTGCTCGCTCCCCACGCAACACAGCCTTAATGGTTTGTTTATTTTTGAGGTTTTGCTTTTAGCAAATCATTCCTTATCTGTCATATGTGTGTTATCCCATTGAGGAACTCGGGGGGGGGGGGTCGCCACATGGCCCTCGTGGAAAGTGTGCTCCCCTCAAGCGCACTATGCATGTGCGCACACACGTGCGCACACACATCTCACACACACACACACACACACACACACACACACACAAACAGTTCAGTGCCGTTCACGCTAAACAGTCTTAATTTTGTGCAGGTAACTAATCTTTTGCAGGTAGCAAAACTTTGCGCAGCTTACAAAACGTTTTGTAGTTAACACAAACTCTCTAAAGCTAACAAATGATTGTGTAGCAGGTGACATCACTTTGTGCACGTACGTCACAAACCTCTGCTTGGCTGTTTACCTCCACTGACATCTTAGTTAAGCGTTCACATCAAAGGTTGATTTTGACCGTTTGCCACAGACAAATGACAGATCTGAAATGAGGATATGCATGAAAATAGCCCTTGATTATAAAGAGTACTGAATGCAGTGTGCATTGTTATAGCAGCACCAGCCCGTCTGTAATCAACCAAGGCTGCCACTGCAGACGCATGCACGCTGAAGCCACATAAATGAGGCCAACGAGATGTAAATCATCACTCGATTGTCTATAAATCATGTCATGTGGCTTCTTGCAAATATGGGTGAGGATGGTGAACATCTTACGCCGCTAAATGGCCTAAAATGCTCTTCAAACATTTTTAAATGAGCATGGGATGAAATCATGCTTATCAGTTTTCCATTACGGTACTTAAGTTTATTTTTTCATATGGACAAGATGCTAGTTTGCATGTTTCCGTAAACAACCCCAAACCCATTCAGTGGGTCAACTGGAGACAAGTGGAACATTTTTTGGTCAGGGGAAAAGAAAAAAAGCCATGTCTTCAAATTGCCCACGGGGAACAGATAATTAGCAGCTGACAACGAGGAGGGGAGCTCATCGATGAGCGGCAAAGCGGACCAAAATGCACTAGTGGAAAGTAACTACCGGTAAGTACATTTACTTAAGAACTGTACAAGTATTTGTACTTTACTTGAGTATTTCCAAATTCCAATACTACTCCACTACATCTCAGGTACAAATGTTGTACTTTTACTCCACTACAATTATTTGAAAACTTACTTTGATGATTTTTATTACTATTACAAAACATACACAAACCACTTGAGCCCTATATGAATTTCAAGCTTCATACAAGAAGTATATACTTGTAGATCTGCTATTTAAAAAAGATTTGTACCCATTTTTATTTCATGCATTTGAAAACTTTCTGCATAATGAGTATTTTCCACTTTTGGTACTTTTAGTAGCCTACATTTTACTTTTAGTCAAGTCAATTTTGAATTCAGGACATTTACAGAGTACTTCTAAGTATAGAAGTACAAAAGAATATGAGTACTTTTTCCCACCACTGCCAAAATGTGCCCTTGATGTGCGGCTAAGTGTGTGTAATGGTCCTGCAGATGTCTTTAGTGTTCCTGTCCATTGAGATGTGGTGGCGGCGGGATGTGAAGTGGTCTTTTTGTTCTGAGCTCTGACAGTTTACAGTCCGACTCCCACCAGAACCAGTCAGACCGTCACACTCTGCTGAGCCCCTATCTGCTACCACTTACTCAGAAATGCAACAAATTTACTTATAATTACTTAAAACTTTGCCCTGCTTGTAAATACTTTTGCCCTGACAGTTCATTTATTTTGTTTGATTGCTGATGACTATTTATAGCAGGGAGGGCTGCATGCAGATTCCATGTGTCATCCGCAGTCAGCAATAAGACAAAAGTGGCAGAGTTTGATTGCCCGCTGGTTTAAGACTGTTTATTTACTCACTGAGGCTCTCAGCACAATGTGGCTGTAATTGACATGCACTCAAGCTTAGACCCGGCAATGGCATTTCTCAAGTGGTACCAACTAAGGTAAAGTACCTATTTAAACTATATATGACAATGCCTTTCATTGTCAAGAGGGGCCTGAGAGTAAAGTTTAAGGGCTCCATTTCGTCAACGCTAAACCCCTTATCCCTAAACTTATTTGCCTTTTTTTACTATTTTGAAAACTTTTTTTTTACATTGACACGTTGTGAGATTGTGGACTGGCCATTTTAACTATTCAAAAATGTTTTGCAAAAAGGGGTTTAGCGGTGACGAAAATGGAGCCCTAAGTCTCTTCAAATTGTTTTAAGAGAATTAAGATGGTTTTATTTTGTTAGGTTCAATCAGTGAAATTCTAGTGGGGGATATTCCACAAGACTGCATCAATAGAATATACAAGATGATAATAAGGGTAATAATAATAATAATAATAATAATAAAGATAAAGATAAAGATAAAGATGGAGTGACACATTTTTTTTAGTTTTCCAGTTTTTCATGTGTCTATATAAAGTGACCGTACTTCATTAGACACCCTGGAGTCGTTTTTATGTGCAATGGTGTATTAACTTTGTATTTAGGGTTTCTTAGGGAGGCTGAAGCCTTGACAGTCAAACGGGTCAATGAAATAAACAGCAATATAGTGACATCACACTATCAGCCCCTCCCCTAACCCCTCCCCCTTTATCATACAACTACAGCTGTGGGTGCAGCATCAGTTCAGGTGGATCACCACCCATCACCACCCACCAGGCAAACTTAATGAACTGGTGGGCGTGTACACATCAAAGCATGATTTTAACAAATACTGTACACTTTTTGGAAAAGGTTATTCCTCCTTATATTATAATAATACCTGATGATCATGTTTTAGGGTGGAAAGAAATCATGGCACTCCTTCTTTAATAAACCAGTGGAGCTGATATTACCAGTGTTGTGAACTCTATTCTTTTCTCCTGTATTGCCGTTTGTCCAGCACCTGGGCTAGAGTGCATTCACTATCACCTTTATTTTTGGGCCTGTATATAACTATAGTTTTCGCCGGTTGCCGGGCGCGGCTAAACTAACAACTTTGGGGCGGGCCACTCTAGAGTTTGAATGGACACATTGGACAGATCAGTCAAAAGGGAGACATCGAAGAGGAATGACGGGTGGGGAGGATCAACATATGGATTGTCAGAACAGGTCATCTCCATAATGATCTAAGGGTTTGAGGTCAGATGTAGAGTTGCTGAACGGCTCTATATATGCAGATCTAGGTGATGATCCAGTCTCCTCCATGTATAGAGGGTTTTATGAGGTGTTGTGATCTTCATATACAGTATGATGGTGTGACGTGCCACGAGACGTGATGTCACGAGGCGTGATCATTTATGGATGTGTGATGTAACGAGGCATAACCATATATGGAGGCGTGACGTGATGGTCGCAATAATAATAATAATAATAATAAAAATGTACTGAAAAGATTATACATTTATGCAGCTAACATTGTTACATTGGCTATACTAACCAACTATTAGTAGATAAGGACATTTTCACTTTCAAATAAAATAAGTTTAACATAAAGAAATAATTATATCAGCTTTTTGTTGTTTTTTGTTCACCTGTTTAAAGAACATGCACACCTAATGCAGTAAGATTGGGTTTCAAATAACCATTAGCAGGAAGGGTCACGGTGGATTTGAACCCTGTTCGCGCAACACCACAGACACACACAGACAGACAGACAGACTCCTCTTTTCTCGTTTGGAAAGCAGATGTTTTCTTTGCCACTCATCAAGTGTTTGCACGGTGCAGACAATGCTTCGTCATCGCTCATGTCTCGGTGATAGTATACATGGCCAATTAAACACAGGGGGTGACAATGTGGGCCCCCGCACCCTCCCAACACACACACACACACACACACACGCATGCCACACCCCCACCCAGGGAGCGTCCAAGCGGCCGTCACGCTACATTTGAGCTTCACAAACAGCCAGGGATGTTTTCCTGATTAAAGGCCTGATAGTGAGGCTGCTCAGCAGCAGTGGCTGATACTGTGGCTAGGGGCTGTCACGATTACTAATCTTGAAGTTGGCGATAAATTGTCCCACAAATAATTGCGATTAACGATTGAATTGTGTTTTTGGCATTGAACATCGGAACATGTGAATACAATTAGAATTTCCGTTTGGTTTTTAGGCTTCACAATCACAAATTGAATAAGGTATAGATATAACTTAAATATACAAAGAAATTACTGACACATTTCATTATTATCCTTAAAAAATAAGAAATAGCTGATCTACAAGCTTACAACACGTCACAAAGTTGATCCTTTTCATCCTGTGACAGGCTTAACTGTGGCATTATCTTCAGGAGAGCAGAGAAAAAACTGCTGCAACATTTGGACCTCATGTTGCCCCCATCCATCCTTCCTTCCTTCCTTTACTTTTTATATGATAACAGCGTGAATTACGTTTGTATACGCACACAAAACACAAAAAGCAGCTCAGTAAAGACAAAGAATTACACCCGTGTGAAGTGAAGGCACTCTTATCATCGTACATCTTCATGACACAAATAGACACGATCAGGTCTATTAAGCAGGTCAAATCATATTACTAAACCCATGTGGTAATACATAAATTGGCCTCACTCTGCGCCCTTTCGTATTATGGAAGCAGTGTTGAACACACACATATGGCATACAACGTTCCTGAATATTTTAGCATTGGGGGAGTGTCCATATGTTAATTATTTTCGCTTTGCGCAATTTGCTATTAAGCCCCTTGACCTAAAAACACTCAGCGCATAACGATTCGACCTGGGTCTGACCACCTCTTAAATGCAAAAAGCACTGTTTGATTTTACATTTGAGTGGCTCTGGGCGCTGCTGGAGTGTTGCCATGTCTGTTTATTATAAGCGGCTTCTTTTTCTGTAAAGTTGCTTGTAAATATTGGTAGTTGTGGTTGCTTTTCTTGTTTCTAAAGTGCTTATTTGGGCTTTTCTCCTAATGTTGTTTAAACCAGTGATCCTCACACAGCGACATTCCCATGTCAAGGACCCTCAGATGAATGCATTTGCCCAACTAAGGATGGCTAATCAAAAAATATTTTGGGCCAGTGACCCCCATGAAAGATGTGTTTTTAAATGTTTAAATAAAATGTTTCAAAAATATTCCACAATTGTCACTTTTTTCCAAGATTACTTTTGAAAATAGCAGATCTACCAGCTCTGACTGCAGGGGGATATATAATGATCATTATAACAATGTGCAAGAAAATATTTAAAAAGAAGGAAGAACATTATATTTGTGTTTTTTAATTTTAATGTGGTGTAATTCAAATTAATCATTATTCATTTATGAATCAAATGAACTAGAATAAAGTTTTTACAGCTGTTTTTCATGCTTAGAACAGAAACAAATTAAGTGATGTGCGTATATCTCCCTCCCTTGTATAGCCTATGGCTGCGCCGCTGTAATGACTTTCCAATTAACACTGCAAGTTACTTAACAAAATAGAGACATAGGCCTACAAGCTATGCACATCATGGCTGTGACAGCTTGTGGATCTGTTCTTTTGAGGCATAAAGGTGACAGCATGCAGTGCAATAGGAATAATTAACCCAAATGTGACAATAAACCAGACCGAATCAGCCGTTGGCAAAAAAAAATTGCCTGCCGGCGGATTACGTTCTGGAGAGGCTCAATTGTACGCCCATTTCCTACACCAGAGAAATGGGGCGGCCAATCGGGACACGGTATGCAATATGGGCGGGCTTTGGTACAGTGACTTTCAATGCTTGAGACACCAAATAATGCATGCAGGGCAGAATTAGGACGATACCCACTCATAATCAAAATAAAAGTTAAGTTCTACAACCACCTAAAAGAAAGTGACCTAGATGCACTCCATAACAAGGCACTCACACACAGTGAAACTTTAGAGAGATGCCCCCTCAGCCAGCTGAGGGGGCAACACAAACAGAGCCACGAGATAGAAAACCCATTGGACTAAACCAAATTATAAAACAGCAAAGGGAAAACTATCTGACACAAGCAACACAAAAGCAGAGTAAACTAGAATGCTATCTGGCCCTAAACAGAGAATACACAGTGGCAGAATACCTGAGCACCGTGACCGACCCAAAACAAAGAAAAATCTTAACTAGGTACAGACTCAGTGAGCACAGTCTCGCGATCGAGAAAGGCCGTCATAGGCAGACCTGTATCCCGAGAGAAGACAGACTATGCACCCACTGCACACTAAACGAAGTGGAAACCGAGCTACACTTCCTAACCATCTGTCCATTGTACCAAGACATCAGAGACACATACTTCCCACAGATTACAACCACACACGGAGATTTTGAAAACATGACCAATGACAAAAAACTCCCATATCTGCTGGGCTAAGTACAACAATGTGCAAACACAGCAGCAAGATTTGTGAGTTGCTGTGATAGGAGAAGGATATCAAATGGAACACAACCACCCTAAAGACTAATCATTGTGTATATTCCTGCACTATACCTGTATCAAGTGATCTTGGTACACAGAAGTTGATCTATTGAAGATTCTGACCTTCAAAGTACATAATTTTTGTTCTGATTGTATTGCTGTATCGTTCTTTCTGCTTTGGCAATGTAAACGTATGTTTTCTCATGCCAATAAAGCCCTTTGAATTGAATTGAATTGAATTGAGACCTTTGACTGACAGTAGCTCTGACCAATTGTGTTAAAGAGAAAATGTTTCAACCCGCCCCCCTGGAAATGAAATCCAAGCTGAGCCTCCCCAGACTAATATCACACGGTCCGTGCGATATTAGTCTGGTTTATTAACCAGGCTAGGGGCAAACGGCTCTCGAGTTACGTGCATTACAACCGTACACACACGCACGCACACAGAGACGTGGCGCATTTATAGTAGGATTTGATCAGACACTATAACATAAAATTGTCGATTCATTGTCAATGGGAATTTAATGTTTGTGTAGGACAAAGTTTCTGCACACACACCAAAAGCTGTTGGGGGGCTAGAACCCCTCAAAAAACAAGGTTCCTATCGTAAGAGAGAGAGATGAATTGCGGGTTTAAAATCCTCTTAACAGACCTTGTATTATGCTTGTCGTTGCAAACTGTTAATAAAGACTATTCAATCAATGAGAGAGAGAGAGAGAGAGAGAGAGAGAGACAGAGCAGCAAAAGAGCAACAGTTTGAATGACTTTAGTACAGACTACAGAGCATTATACAACACAAGGAAAAAAACAAAACAAGGCTCCTACCTTGAGCCATCTTCTACTTGACCTCATCATGTGTAAGTGGCCAGGGAACTCATGCAGGCATCTCCAGTCATCTCCATCGTCATTACTTTCCTCTCTCGCTGGGAGGTCCCGTGGTGTCAATGGCACGGACCAGCCTCGTTCTCCTTGCTGCCATCTTTCTTCCTACCCAGCCATGGCAGCCCCCCATACTGATGCTTGTTGGCAACATGTTCATCCCGGATACACATAGCATTCTGGTGTAGAACAGGGGCCAGGGACTTCTGTAGAACAGAATGAAATGTATGAATGTATGATGAAATGTAGTACTACACATAGCATTCTGGTGTAGAACAGGGGAACGGACTGTACAGGACTGAGAATATGTTGAGCTTGATATGGTCAACATAACCATAACCATACTTCAACACACTGCCCAGCGCATGCCATTCAGAGTCCTCCATGGAGGCGAGGGAAACACCCCTGCCAGGATGTCAAAGTTCCCACTGTTGATATCTGGGGTAACCTTGGCTCTTGTACCTGCATGGTAGGTATAGGTTGTATAGTTGAGACTAGAGTGATAACGTTACTTTTATATTGGATAGTTGACAGATATTCAACCAGAGTACTTTAACTTTGTCTTTTGTAAATTAAATTGCTTCTATGTCAAATGAGATATTGTGCTCAAACTTACACTAGATTTCGCATATTTGTAATATTTTACATGAATATAGCACATGTTATGTTACTGTAAATTGTGTAATAATTAGGCTATTGCCATAACAGTAGAACTGTACTTTTATGCACAGAAGATACAATGGTATACGACTCCTTCAATAGTGAATCAATGTTGTTTTAGTTTTTAGTTTATCATTTGCAGACCTTGAAAAAGTAAATTGCCTTATGTTTCATCAAACAAATAGTGGTAAACATGTTTCATTTCCATACACATATTGGTCTATATTGTCCTGTCCATCCAGTCGCATTTTTAATCATGCACACATTATAAAAGGCTAAGCAGCACCTAAGGAATCTGACTATAGGGTATGCCTTGAAATAAGGCTCAAACACCTTTTGCTCCTTTACTCCTTACTTTCAATTAAACAATTATTTGATAAAGTTACGTATGATGTTTAATTAATTCATACAAGATTATTTGGTGCTGTGACACCCCCCAACAAAGCATTGTGTGTTTATTTATTTAGGCTATAAAAGTATAGGACCCATAGACACAGCACCTTCAAGCACCTTAGTTGAACCCCAGCCACAGGACCCTACTACCAAAAAATAGAATCAAGCTCAACACACTTTGTTGTGACTGGGAGCTTGTAGATTTGGCTATTTTTGGCGCAGAGATTGTAGAGAACAAAAACGGGAGCCAACTCAGGTGCAGTACAGGCTACTACCGGTAAGTGAGGTAAGTTAACTTTATAATAAGATATTAATCATGGTCTGTTCATTTCAGTTCAAACCTGGCCTTTCAGCTCTTTATTGCTTGGACATTTTAGGCTAATGCTAAGCTAACTGTCTGTACGTAGGTAGGCCATATAGAGCTAATAACTCACCTTGAGAATAAACTCAGTTGGAAAACAAAACGCAGTTTGTCATCAAGATAACATGACAACATGTCACTTGACTTGACTCGGCAGTTTTCACTCTGCTCTGCTCTCTATATCTACCTCTACCTCCATAAGGTTGAACATTATACAAGTTGTTTATTTCACACTTTCTTTACTACTTCCAAACATAATGTGCACTGCAGCATGTGTGTATAAGGGGCGGAGAAACCGGATGTCCGGATCATTGCTTAGGGAGTGTGTACAAATTACTTATATAGCCTACTTTCTAGAGAGTATCTGACAATATAAAGCCATTATCCTGTGTCTCAACTCTCAATTCGCTGTTTAGCTGTTGTTCTTCTTTTTCTTTTTTCTTTTTCTATTTTTTATTTATTTTCGTTTTGAAGACTATATTGATCATTTGCATGTTGCCCCCAGATGTTGAAGCAAGCACACACAAGTTAGAACTGAGTGCACGTGAAAACACTTTGAACTGAGAAAATGCACGTGAAAATACTTTGAACTGAGAAAGTGCACGTGAAGACACTTTGAATTGAGAGTGCACGTGAAAATACTTTGAACTGAGAGTGCACGTGAAAATACTTTGAACTGAGAAAGTGCACGTGAAAATACTTTGAGCTGAGAAAGTGCACGTGGAAATACTTTGAACTGAGAAAGTGCATGTGAAAATACTTTGAACTGAGAAAGTGCATGTGAAAATACTTTGAACTGAGAAAGTATAATTCGTTTTTTATTGTTTGAGGTTTATTCAATTGTACCAATTAAACAGAGAGAATACAGTCGAAGTGAATTAAAACAAAATAACCCATCGTCACACTATAGGCAAGTCAATGCAACAGCAGTATGCTATTACCTTATTATTTATTTAATAATAATGTATTGGTGCATGTGATGTTCTAGGGGCTTCTATTACTAGTGAAAAATTACATCAAATAATCTTTAACTGAAATGTTCCATGGTATGGCATGACTTCAACCTAAGTGGCATAGTCAACTTTATTCTTTATTTCGTAATTCTCAAACATGGATTCTTCTTGTAGTAAATATTCTAAGATTCGCTTCTCTTATCAAACAAAGCACTAGGTCAGTGGTGATTTCTAATCGTACAAATTTGAGTTGACTGAGCAACTTTCCCAAAGTATCTATACTGACTGAATTGACTCAGTGGGGTTGAGTAGCCTACTTTGTACACCACTAAAAACCAGGGTGTCTTTGGTACAGCATGATGAAAGGCAAGCCACACAGCCGCAATAAATCAATTTAATATTGAGTTGGTTAGATTTAAGTGTGCACTGTGCAGATGTCATTTTATTAAAAGGATATAGGCCTATAGCTCTATATTCACTCTTCAGATATTGTACTGTAGTTTTTCAGAACATAAAGTAAAATACTTGTGAATTTGATTCTCCAATCAGGAGATAGTAGGCTACCAATTATGACCTTTAATTTCATAGTGTTCCAATTTTATCCACTTATTTGTTTAATCACTTCAAATGTCACTTGTGACCCTACAGTAGGGTCTAGCCCTTCCTGTATCCTGATTCATATATGAGTTCTTTCTCCTGATTGGATCAAATCGGTATCCTGATCTGCACTGGAGAAACGAGGAGACTACTGGTACATGACACAGTCTGTAGCACAATCACAATTTAGTGATATTTATTTTAACACAAGATATCAATTACACCATCTTTAAGTTACACTGCTTTTCCCAAAGAAATACTTGGATTACAGTGGTGTGTATAGGTTACACGGTGAGGCCAACACAGCCACGCTGCCCCACCTCTCTCCTACTGAATGCCTCCTCCCCTGCATGTGGCATTTATACTTAGTTGCACACAGACCCCCTTTCCACTGGTTGGGAACCGGTTCAGTTCAGAACCAGTTTTTAGTTCATTAGCCAGACCTACAAAATTGAAAGGTTATGAATTGAGTGGGAAAAACCATACATATTTTAAATTGTTTATAATAGAAGTAAATTAATATATGATAACCCTTCCACAGTTGCATATTTTATTTTCCTATATAACTTTCAAAATTTGTAAAACAATAAATCATTGTCTTTGTGTAAGTAATAAACTTGGGAAGTTTCATGGTGATAACAATTTAATATAGGTATGGTTTTGCACAATCAATTCATAATTAACGTTCCAACTTTGGAGCTCTGGCTCATGGACTAAGAACCAAAAAGAACTGAACCGGTTCCCAACCGGTGGAAAAGGGGCCACAGTGGTGGAAAGTAAACTAAGTGCATTTACTCAAGTGATGTACTACTTAAGTGCAATTTTGGGTTACTTCTACTTTATTGAGTGTTTACATTTTTCAATGATTTATACTTCTACTCCTCCACACTACATCTCAGACACAAATATTTGTACCCTGTACCTATCCCCTAACCCCGGAGGGTCGTTGCAGCACCACAGACGATCCGTTGACCAGCTCTCTCCATCCCTCTCTGCCCTCTGCACCTCTCATTGCCTCATTGAGGATCTGTTGACCAGCTCTCTCCATCCCTCTCTGCCCTCTGCACCTCTCATTGCCTCATTGAGGATCTGTTGACCAGCTCTCTCCATCCCTCTCTGCCCTCTGCACCTCTCATTGCCTCATTGAGGATCCGTTGACCAGCTCTCTCCATCCCTCTCTGCCCTCTGCACCTCTCATTGCCTCATTGAGTTTCAAGTGATCCGATTATCACATTGTACAATTTTACTCCACTACAAATATTTGAAAACTTTTATTATCTGAGCACTTCTTCCACCACTGGTTGCGCACACCATGTACAAATCAATGAAGGGAGCCTCATGGCTGGCATTTGAAGACAAAAACTATATAACTGCACAACATTCATCTATGAGGAAGATAACTGCACAACATTCATCTTCATAATGGAGGCTGGCTGGGATCTGTCCCCCCGGTTTTAAGCAGCCAATTGAGCTGGGTTAGAGGAATGCATTACAGCCAGCAGGCATGAGACCACATAATTTCAGGCAGAGGGGCCTAACGTTTCCTCTGTTTGCTGTCATTATGCCGTCAGTGAAGCCACATGAAGGGCCCGGCCCGTCCTGGAGGGGATCGTAGCACTCTGCGCCGCTCAGCCGCCCCTGATTGGCTATTATCGAAACGAATCAATGTTCTATATCAGGGCTTTTGACTGCATAACTACCCTGTTAATATCGGGAGGAAGTGCTGGGGGTCAGGGCGCTCTCAGCCGCTTGACCCCAGGGTCAGGGGAACCCAAGACCCCGGCGTGCCACATGGCAGTGAATGAGGCCTAATGATTTAGATGGTATCTGTTACACAGCCTGGAGAAACGCACAAACCTTTTCTTTTTTTTTTTTGCAATCTGGGTCTAACGGAGGAAAAACAGAGAGTTTGTTTGGGAGAGGAGAGCGTCTGCCTGGGCGATGCGATGATGCAGTGGCCGTTCCCATATAGAAAGATGAATGATTAACAACAGATGACCACGCAGGAACGGTTACATTTTTTGGACACAACCGGTAAATAGACCGTGCGGTGGTTCTCAAACATTTTCATGTCAAGGACCACCAAATTGACAGTCGCGTACCCCATTTGAAAAGCTTTTGTGCCAGAAGAAGAGTACCAGTAGACTTTGAATACCGAAACAAATATACTATGGGCTAAAATGTTTAAACTGTTCCTCATTTTCCTGGAGACCCCCTGGAAACCTCGCAAGGACCCCCTGGACCCGATTTTGAGAACCAGTGTTGTATAGGATACCCGTTAGATCCTTACACACCGGGAGCGTGACGAATAAACAATACGAAAATGAATCAGCAAAACTATTAATTTGGTTATGCCTCGTTACAGGTTGATGTTTTTATTGTTTTATGCTGAACATTCCGTGAAATGATCGAAAAATAACGAAAACTCGTATAATATTCACGCTAATTATATTCACGTTCTGCGTGGATGTAGCTATACTCAATTGACACAAACATCAATTAAATCCAATGCTAATTTGAATCACACAAAACAAACGCTCCTGGTGTGTGTAACGAGCGTTCATTGAATTGAGTCCGCGGGAGGAAGCTCGCTTATGTCAGGAAGGAGTTGTTTGTTTGTTTATTTAGCGTTAAGTGACTGGAGCGCCTGCTTCAAGTGGCTGGTTCCTCTGCTCTGAAGGAGGCCTGTCACAGTCTCTCAGCCTCTCAAGAGGAATTAGGTGAGCGTTCAGCCTCAGCACGGCTAAAAAATAAAAACCCGGGGCCCTTTTTTGTGCAGCGGAACCTTTTCAAGGCGGTTGTTGACGCGTGGCACGGCATTGAGTTTCCTTTAAATAGTCCCGTAAATATTGGGCTTATGCGCAGCAACAAACCCATGACCTTAAAGAGCGCTTTCAAAAGCAATTTCCATCCCTTACTGCTGTATGTAAACAGAGTAATTGTTCTTGTGGGAGACTCCCAGTGCCAGCTGAATGCAATTTATTCCCATGACATCCACTATGAAAGTCAGTTCCTCTCTGATGTGAGCAATGACAGTCATAACAATAATAATACTCACTAATGATTACTACAATATGAAGTGTAATGATGTTACACAGTAACATCATTTAACAAGTTACAAATTGATAAATGAAGAGTTTATGAACTAGAATTGGTATTGTATATAGATGGGAACATTAGACAGGAACATTGGTGTGCTGCTATTGTATTGTACACAGATGTTGTGTATTATTACATATACAACGTCTATATATTGGTGTGTTCTCAAACCTTTTTATACCAGTCCAGGACCCACATTTTTGGTGACCACACACTTGATTTATAGTTCAATTTCTAAATTGAGCTAAATCATAGTTTAATAAAAATCACACACGTGTGAAGTGTGGGGCGATCTTATCATCGTACATCATCATACATCATCTCATTCCGGCCAATCAGAATTTGCGTCCGCACCTTCGTCTTCAATGTTTGTGTTTTACATAATGTTTGTGTTTACAGTTACACGAACACTCAAAATTGTCCATTCCTTGTTAAAGGTAGAGTCAGTGATTTCACTTAATTCAAATATCACTTCTTTTTTTGTTTTGTTGTGATAATCCTCTCTACTATAGAGTGTGCTGACCATATAAGTCCCCTGTCCCCAGTTAACCCCTGGGGGTCAAAATACCTTAGGTTTTGTTTTTGTTCTCTATCCTGATTGGATGAAAGCTTGTGTCCCAAGGCAAAAACGAAACCTACGGGTTTTTGACTGAAATCACTGACACCCCCTTTAATGGCATTTCATGATTTTGTAGGACAATTGAGTTTGTGTTAGCACATACACTAAAAGCTGGACATAGGAGGGGATATCGCCCCTCAAAAATAAAGCATACATTGGTAGCCTTTCAATAGTTATGTTAATTAGAGAATACATGTACTGTACAATGCTGTGTGTCCTGTGTCTCATCAAATAATTCAAAAGCTAGGAGAAAAGGTTTCTGTGCAATTTAGTAAATTGAAGCATAAAGTTTAGTCTACATATGTGTGGCCAGAACCTTAATTAAAAAAAACAAATAAAATGCATTCACAAATGATTTGGAATGTGCGTCACCTTCCCGCGAACCCACTCGGGGTCCCAAGCCTGAGTTTGAGAACCTGTTCTTTGTTTTAGTTTTTCTAAATTATTGTATTGTTTATTGCTACAACACTACAGGATCCTAACAAAAAGGTGTGTTTTGTTATGTACCCTACTACCCACTACCCATACAAACATGTGCAATGCATATTGCACCGATGCGTGCATTTAATACTCACTCCCATTTAGCTTGAACAGTCCTACAAAGCAGTCACATGACTTTCTCCCTGTCAAATAAATAAATACATGGCAGATTGTCATACATTATTACAATGGTGTCAGCATCAACATGCATTTTGATAACATTTCTAGCATCACGTGTACCGGTATTTTCTGTTTATATTATCTTCGTTCAGTGAATGAATGTATATGGCTTAGGGTTAGGTTATGTTAATAGTAATGAATTACCTTAATTATTAAGACTCTTATTCGTCCTTTAGGTTTCGTTTTGGAGCAGTGAGTTTACTGATGGCACAGTAGGCCCGTACGTGCGGCATAGCAGCGCCACATGTTTGCATTTGTGTGTTGCGAGGCTAAATATGTCGCATCTGTTGCCCGGCTTCTCTCTGTTTACAAAGATCTGTCAGGAGCTTCAGATCATAGGTGTTTATGTCGGGACGCTTTCATCCCAGCGTAAAACACACTACTCACTCATTTTACTTTTTCAACAGGGCAACACGAGTTCAAAGTCTTTCTCATCCCGCCCCGGAGCAGGCCGCGTTCAAAATCACATTTATCCACCGAGGACGGCCGAGCGTGTGTCGCCCATTTGACGTGGCTCCCTGTGGGAAAAAACTATACTCACACACACAAACAATACGTTTGGGAAATCCAAAGTTGTGCTGTGAAAATGAGAAATAAAATACACAAACAAACGTGAGTAAAATGAGAAGTTTGTTTGGGGGAAATTTCTTGTAGTAAAAAAACTACCAAAAATATAGTAAATACAAAAACTAAAGAGCATTGAGCAAATATATACTATGTTACTGTCTGCTGCATTAATTAAACAATTGTTTATGGGCTATATCTTGCACTACCCCTTAATCCTTAGCCCTAAACTTATTTGTAATTTTTACTATTTTAAAAAACCTTTAAAAAAAGTTCAAATAGCCGATCTACAAGCTCACAACGTCTCGGCTAGTTGAACTATTTTAAAAGATTTTTCAAAATAGTAAAAAATGGCAAATAAGTTAAGGGATAAGGGTGGCGCAAGATGGAGCCCATCTACAAATGGCTCTCAAAGTGGGGTCCCAGGACCCAAAATGGACCCAGGTGGTCTGTAACTCTGAGAGTGTGCACAATTAGTTACGGAGGTCCTTGAAATTAAGAACGTTTGAGTGCCACTTATATATACAATCAATCATTTTGTTAACATTGACTTTACAGTATACGCATAACATGTGGCATATTGGTGTTCTTGTGTGATAATGAATATAAGTTTAGTTGAGGACTAACATGCCGTGAGCAGCAGCAGTGGCTTTGTCAATGAGCGCTGCATGGCTCAAGTATTCACATTAATAATAATGATATTTGGGTGGGCTCTCACTTCAGTCATGAGTCATGACAGTGACTCCCTTGACGGGCGGCCCCAAAAATTAAGGACGAAGTACTGTTTTCCAGTTCAAATGTTCAGGCCTGCCAAAGGTTAGAGCAACACACCACCTTAAAACACAGTAACCTCTTTGTTAGCCCGTGTGTGTGGAGCGAGATGTGTGGAGCTCACACTCCTCCAGTCCTCACGTCATCCGTCCACGCTTTCCTCTTTGTCCCCAACAGTCGCTCTGCTTTGTTTGACAAGCGTTACATTCTGTGTGCGCTCCTTCAACTTTCAACCTGGCTGCCATTTTGGGGCATGTCACACACATAATTATGCACGCACACATGCACACGCGCGCGCGCACACACACACACACACACACACACACACACACACACACACTGTAGGTCCACAAGCTCACAATGCATTGCAATGATGTGACACATGAGCTTGTAGATTAAATTAATTATTAATTAATTAAAAATATTTTTGTCATAAATATCTTTTAAAAACCCCAGGAGGGTGAAGGGGGTAAATCCGCAACATCGGAGTTGGAACCGGAGACCAATTGGGTCTCCATTGACCCGCTGAGCGCTGTTCAGAGGTGGACAGCTGCTGCTCACCTGGGGCTCAAGAATGTCAAAGTATTTGTAAAAAATACATTATGAATTTGGCGGTCCTCGACTGTCGCAGAGCTTCTCCATGCTTCTCATCATGGCTGCCACTGAAGGCTCATTCATAGTCTGGATTTTCGGTGGTGGGGTGACCACCGAACTGTATACAACATGACGTCACGAGTCGCAGTGAAGAGCAAACCACCGACACCGCCCCAGCCCTTCTCTCTGTTTTTACTCACCACCGCTCAACGTTATTTCAGCTCCGGTGGTCACCTCACCACCGGAGCGGTGGTCACCTCACCACCGAAAATCCAGACTATGAATGAGCCTTGACACGGCTTCCTGTTGGCTGACAGAGCTGTTAATCTGTGGCAGCCTGTTACTGAAGACAACCCTGAAACATGCAAGGAAGAATGGAGTGGATAAAAGGCGTGTAGCAGCAGACTGACGTGAAGAAGAAAGAAAGACAGACAGACAGACAGACAGACAGACAGACAGACCCAATAACTTTGGGGCAGGCCCGTCTAGAGTTTAAATGGACAGGTATCAGTCAAAAGGGAGACATCGAAGAGGAAGGATGGATGGGGAAAGATCAACATATGGAATGTCATATTGTCGCAAAGCTTGTCGACATTCGAATGTACAACTGCATATACAAGGTGTGTCCCAGTGCAGACTGTAACAAGAAAGTTGAACTGGAGAGTAGAAAATACTTCTGTTCCAAATGCAAAAAACCTTTTACAGACTCTAAATACAGACTTCTACTGAAGATCCAAATAGAAGACTCTACGAACGAACTATGGGTGACATGCTTCCAGGAAACCGCTGAGGTCCTGCTGGGTCATAATGTACAGTCACTGGCAGAACTCAGAGACACTAATGGGACTGCATTCGTCTTTCAAAAAGTAATCTCTACCAGGCATGTCTTCATAAACAAAGTCAAGCTGGAGAGATACAACAATAACGAATAACGATGTGTGTGAAAACGTGAATTAAAAAAAAATAAAGTTCCAGGGCATTCCCAGCTGATACCCTAATACAATCCCTGTTATGCCCATATATGGAGATCCCTGACTGTGATCAGTATTAAGCCCATATATGGGATCATAGTGACAGTCTCATGATAACCACTGTGGTTGCCGCAAAGGTCGCAGTTATCTATGGAATCATCACAATGACCTGTGCACCTGGTGGCTTCCCTGGGGTGAGTGAAAGGAATTGCGAGTTCATGACAGAGTGACGGGGATTGTGGGTTAGGTGTCAAACGCACAATTCCATAGTTAAGTGCGACCTTCCGTCGCAATAAAGCTTGCATCATTGAACGGCTACATACAAAAGATGAAGCTTAGACCCCAAATTCCTCTCTGTGTAAATAACCACTTTAAATCTGGGGTCTTCCTATTTTGGGCATGAAACTTTTCCAACATTTCCCAGCATTTCCCATAAAATAGCAGATCTACAAGCCCACAACACGCGCCACAATATGACACGTGGGCTTTATAGATCGGCTGTTTCCGCTATAGTCGTCACACAGTGTATTTTAGTGGGCTTAAGTGCTCTAAGTGTATCTCACATGGTGGTGCATGGTGCGACCGACGGTAATGTTTGCATCAGTGAGCGGCCGGCCACACAGAGACACAGCTTGAACCTGACATTCCTGTGTAATTAAGACATCTTTCACATGGCACGTTTCACTCCACCACAGGGGAATCCCATGTGAGACCAGTGTGCAGGCGTGGGGGGGCCGGGTTCAAAGGCAGGGGGGCGGGGTCTGGGACTCACATCTGTGATCACTAACCCCTGTGCACAATGACCGTGAATGCAGTTAGGCCCTAACACTCCGCAGGCATTGTTGTTAATACACTGACGGTTAAATTGTGATCCCACTTGCCCTTTTCCAGGGCACCAACCGCACCACGGTGCCTCGCTCTGACACACCAATGAGAAATGTGCTTCCAAAACACATTATGGCAAGAAGAGAAATAGACTGATACACCAACACTGATGGCTTTGTTATAGAAGAATCCTAATAGCAATAAGGATGCAGGCCTGGTCCTTTCTGCACATAGACCCCGCCTGTCAAATAATCATAAATGATTGTGGGGAAAAAAACATATTTTCGTGAGAAAATGTTTATACACACAATGTATATATATATATATATATATATATATATATATATATATATATATATATATATATATATATATATATATATAAATATATATATGCGCCAATCCCATAGTGCATATTGAATTGGCTGGTGTGTGTGTGTGTGTGTGTGTGTGTGTGTGTGTCTCGCTGGACACAAATAATTTCATAAATGTCCTTTCATGTTGTGTGTGTCTGGGAGGACAAATGATGTGATTGTTTCATTTAGTGGTGTTGGGAACACTTCAAGTCTGGTGTTAACAATTAGCCAACAATAACAACTCACTTTGATGCTAAGCAGGGTGGAAACAGGGTCACGACTCACGACCCTTCACCAATGACACGCACGCGCACACGCACACTCACACACACAAACACTCACACACACACACACACACACACACACACACACACACACACACACACACACACACACACACACACACACACACACAAAATCATATTCAACCATGAAACAAACATTTCTCGCGTGAGCACCAAGAAAATTGCCCTCACAATGTCTATTTGTCAAATTCTACTATTAGAGACATTAGGCCCTCACAAGTATAGTAATTATACTTGTTATACTATACTATACAATACTAATTATACTATAAGCACACGCGAGTGTGCGTGCGTGCCATAGTGCACAACACACACACACACACACACATACACACACACATGATCAACAACAGGAAAAAATGAAACATTTGTCCAAAATATTCACAACCATAATTATCTTACAAACAATAATATCCTGATGTATTATTGTCAAAACAATGTGACATGATCAAATACATGGATGGATTCATACATACACCACAACAAGCTGCAATAATAACCAATCACTGATCACCAAAGTAACATCCATCACACACACACACACACACACACACACACACAGTCACACACGGAAGTCGATATTGGACGCATACGTGTAATCATCTGAAAACACAGAAAATAAACTCACTGTTTCCAGAATGAATGTCAACATTTATTACTTAGGCTGAATACGTGTCAAATGTTCTTGATATGGAACTTTCTTTTTTAAATTCAAGACAAGATATAGAGCTACTTCTAATACCTAATGTCTTCTTAATTGCCCTAACTAAGAGGGAATTAATCTGCATATTATACTGAAATACAGAATAATGGATTGCTGGCTTGCAGTTAGATTATTATAAAATAACGTATGTGTAACGGATTATAAACAAAACAAAACAATTGCCCATAAAATATAACCTTTCTCCACTTCAATTGGAAAGTCTATTTTTAATGCCATCTAGTGGTAGTGATTTGCAATTGCTTGAACAAAGCTTCACATTTACTTGGACATTTGAATGAAAGTAAACCAGAATAAATTGAATCTAAAAACAACCAAAAAATAAATAAATCTTGGCTCTGTCAAAGAAGAAGACTCCAGCCTTCAGTGAACCAAACGTATTATTTAGCCTAATTTATAATCCAGTCATTAATTCATAATGAAACCACATCATGGCAGCCTTGTTTGAAAGCGAGAACTGATCTACAGGTTAACAATGCATCAACGTGTTGTTAGCTTGTAGATCAGTTATTTCCAAGTGACACGTTGAACTACAGAATATAATTTAGGCTTCAATGTGAAATGTAAATGAGCAGCTATACTGTAGGAAGGGCACAGCAGCAACCATCAATGAAGAGAATGGTTGTACGTTAACATGGCTGTAATGGTGTTGACCTTGGCTGGGGTGGAATTAACGGCTTGGCTAAAGCTTCGGCTGTTCCTCCTCGGAGGTCCCGGGGGCCCCAAAAAACTTTGACCACTCAGGGAGGCTCCCCCAGCCTCGACCCCCTTTTTGAGGAGAAAAATCCCTTTCGGACAACGCCATTCACTGTTGAATTAGACACTGTCGAGTTAGAATTCTATCCAGAAGCATGACAGTACTGTGTAAATCAGGAAAAACAAAATGTTTTAGTGATGACTACAGTATGGCGTAGTTGTACAGAAATGTTCACATAAGCAGTGACGGTAGAGGAATACATTACAAAATAAGGTTTTGCACATTAACTGTATTGCAAAAGTAAACAAGGCTGACAATCATTATCATCATTGAACAACAATAATCTTTGTTTCATCCCAGTTTTATCTCCACTTCTCCATGTACAAAAAAAATAAAAAAGAAAAGAAAAGGAAAAGAAAAGTGAGTCATCGTTGCCTTGAACAGAACCGTTTAAATACAGAAAAATATAAATTTGGGTCAAAAAACAAAATAAGAAAAAGGGGTTGTAAATACCTATGCGTCCTGTAGAGTATACAGAAAGGGAAGACAGCTACAACAGCTCTCCTTCACTGCCCTGGCACAGTGAAAAATGCATTTTAATAAGGTTTGGACATACAAAAATAAACCACCACAAAGAATCACACGTATTTGTACAAAGAAAAGAAAAGAAATAACCTGAAAAATGTCCTGTTGACATGTTTGATCTCATTTTGAAGAAGTGGATTTCATGACGATACATAATTATGTGACTTAAAACACTGCTATTTTAGTATAGCACATTAAAACGGTGTTAAAAATGTACATAACTTTTCTGAAAAAATAAAAATGTCATGATTGATGGAACCTTTGACATAGCTGCTTAATAGTAATATTAACAATAATAATAATAATAATAATAACAATAATAATAATAATATGTAACATCTTCAATGTTGACCATGATTAACATTGACAGGGTGTTGACAGGATGAATATAAAAAATTGTATACTAACACAAACGGACGTCCT
This sequence comes from Protomyctophum bolini, assembly GCF_963924005.1. Lineage (NCBI taxonomy): Eukaryota > Metazoa > Chordata > Actinopteri > Myctophiformes > Myctophidae > Protomyctophum > Protomyctophum bolini. The sequence continues at coordinate 25,012,417 of NC_137863.1, read as the reverse complement.
AGTGTGTGTGAAAACGTAGTGTGGCCCAGTAAACACCCTGCCCACACAAAACAAATCAAAACAAAACAAGTGGAGTTTGCTATAATAAGGGCATTTTCACAAGTCAATGAAATATTCAAAAAAACAAACAAACAAACTCTCTTAAGAATTGTACAAGTATAAAAAAGCTACAAACATTAATAAATTACATCACTGACACTGAAACACTTCACAAGGTGCTAGTAAAATAACTCTTGAACCCCCTTTTAGGATAGTAGAGTTCAAACAAGAGGCTGGTCATAGAAACTTTGTTAAGGTTACTTTTTTTGTTTTGTTTTTTGTGTTTTTTTTGTTTTGTTTGCCTTTTGTTGTCTCCCCCACCCCCCACCCGACCCCCCACCCCAAAGCTTCGTCTCTTGTTCGAACGGAATCACAATACAGTTAGCTTTGTGTATGTAAGGCCATATGACGATAAATGTACTATTTCTTCCGTTGGTTTCCAGGCAACACCTCGGTCAAAAACAACGAGAAAAAAAACTAAAAGGAAAATATAAAATGCTTAAAAACGGAACTCTGCTATCATTAATAAAAAAAACAAAGGCTCCAAAATGGAAAAGTCATGACTATATATCCATATATATATATGTATTTGTTCATAATTAGCAAAAATTGGTACAAATGTAGAATTAAGTCGTAAAGGAAAAAAGGATACAAAAAGTATTAATTTGAAAGGCTATGTACAAGCTACATTCTACATCCTGTATGTGATGATGATGATGATGATGATGGTGTTGCCTGGGAAAGCAAGAGAAGCTAGAAAGTATCCCCATGTAACCATAGTAACTGACATGGATGAGGCTTATCATTATGATAATTATGACGATCATAATTATCATTATCATCATTAATATAATTCACTATACTTCCTCTCCCCGATTAGTGTTGGAGATTCACTAATCCTACACAGTCAAATCTGGAGTGGTAGTTGGAGAGTAAAGATGGACCTGTAAGGGACCATAATAGGGCTGAAACAATTGATCATTTTCTTTGCAATTACTCCATCAATTTCTATTCCGATCAGACGAATAATGGCGAAGCATGTTTTTTGATTAAAAAAGGTATCAGTGAAGCAACGTAAAATATTTTCAATTGATTTTCTATAATTGACTAAGATGATTAGTCTGATTAACCACTTATTTAATACTTGTGTCATTCAATGGTGTTGCGTACAAATACCATTCAGACTTGACTGTTTCCCCTTCATGTCAGTGAGAGAGGAGCATCTACGAGCTAACGGGTTAACAGCTGCATAATAAGGCCCAATTAAAAATTACACGACTGCAAATGTTTCCACCAATGTTTCCATTTCAGCAGTCCATCCATAAGATAACGTTTGGTAAAAAGAAAACGCTTTGTTTCGACGACAGCATGGTTTACACTGAATGGAACTGCGCACGTACGGTGGAAATGTTTAATCCTCAACAGAAAAAGAAGACGGAAGATAAACGATTCAACGGCGTGATCCATTGTTAGGTCTGACAGTACTCCGGTAAGGGTCTGTCCTTTGTGCTTTGCTGTTGTTTTCATAAGTGCCGTTTTGGAGTGCTGTCCTTAACATAAATAAATATTATCACTGATAGTGCTTTGCAAATAAAAGTGTGACAAAAAAAAACACAAGATGAAGGTTGAATTAACAACTTAGGTCCTACAGTATATACTTTGTTGTACGCCGAATACCAAGCATATAGCAGAACGACAAGCTCACAGCGGTCCGCATCGTCGTGGCACGTTGTGAGCTTGTACATTCAACATTTTTGCTATTTGGGAAACATTTTTGAAAAATGTCCTACGGCATACATTTCCTATAATAACAATGCCAAAGATAGGCCAGCCACCAGGTTGAAAGCTGTGGGTCTATGACACAGACTAGTGGATCAGAATGGAGGGACAAGTCCTGCTTATCTATCGTTCTAAAGCTCAATATTCATACGGTAATTTATAAGTAATCTCTCGGCGACAAGACATTGATCTTCAGTCTAACCTAACACACTCGAAGATTCGGGTCTTGCTGGCGAACCGCGCTGCGTCACGCGACGGGAGTATAAATTATTCCATCATAAATCAACGGATGGTTTAGTGGCAATGATAAGCTGCATCCATATATAGTAGGAGTTAACCTGTAAGCACCCCTACCCCCCCAAGACCCACCCCCACCCCACCCCCGAGCGCACATGCAACTGAATACATGCAAGGGATACTTTCACAAAGTCTTGGAATGACTGCAATGTATTTCTAACTTCCTGTTTTTTGTTTGTTTTTTCTCATATTTTCTCTCTTTGTTTTTTTTTGCAACCCCTGATAAACGGACAGCTGTAGTAAAATGAGACGTGTTTCTCTTAAAAAATATTTATAGTAGGTTCTGTACACTTTTAATATCTGAAAGTTATAAAGTATAAGTAAGAGGCAAAAACCTATCTGAAGTGATGTTCTTCTTAGAAATTCGGAGGAAAGAAATGCATGATTTTTGCGTCTTCTTCGTTCTGTCTTCCGTTTGTTCCCTCCTCTGTTTTTCAGTTTGTTTGTTTGTGTTTGTTTGTCAATGGTTGGCTTTTTAAAGAAGGGTGAGTTTGCGTCTTACGACAGTCTTACTGCGGGCTACAGAAGGAGCTTTCCGTTTCGATGGATCTTTAGAATCTTTCCAAGTCTCTGTTTGGCTGTTGCCATTCCTTTCTTTAGCCGCTTCGCTGTGAAGAACCAAAGGATAGAGAGAGAAAAAAAACACACACACATAAGGACTTCCATCTGGTTCATCTTTGCTGCCATAACATAAGTTACAATAGTCTTGTAACTGAAATGATGCCACATTCTTCTTTTTTGACACAAAAGACTTTGCAGGCATAATAGTTGTAAACAAAATATTTTTGGTCAGTTGTGCGAAGAATGTTGCTATAGTAAAATAAGTAACATGGAGACGTTTTGTCTGACAATATGCTCAACAATATTGCGCAAAAATGCGCATGCACACATGCACGCATGTGCACACTCACGCATGCACGCACATACGCACGCACACACCCCTTTCCTGATAATACTCCACGCTGTGATACTATATAAGAACTACCGGTATATAAGTACGATTCTGAGGACAATACTGTACTGACACTGACTCTATATACTGTACTAGTATATATTACCACTGTATTGCTTCACATGTTGCTTCTTTTTATTCTTAGTTATCTTGTTAAATGAAGGCCTGTCTATAACTCAGCAATTCTCAACCTGTGGGTGCCGGGGCGGGACCAAATTGTGGGCCACGAGGATATTGCAAGTGGGCCCCCGAATAATTGCCAAAACACTACGATTTAATTGACGATATAACACTTGAGGGGAAATACCTACTAAGATCTGTCTATCTAAGACATCCTGTCGCTTCAGTAACGATTGTAACAAGCTCAAGCACCGCCTCCACCTCCGCCTCCGCCTCCACCTCCGCCTCCACCTCCACCTCCACCTCAGCTCACCTTTAGCGTCGGCGGCCCCGCGGTCTGCTTTGGCCGCCGCTGCTGTTTCTGCGGCATTCTTACTGCTGCTGCTGCTGCTGCTGCTGTTGTTGTTGGTGGTGTTGGTGGTGGTGCTGCTAGTGGTGGTGTTGGTGCTGTTGTTGGTGTTCTGGGAGGACGTGGACGGCCGCCGGTTGGACAGGAAGACCCCCGGCGCCATGGGCTGCGGACCCCCCGGCGACTTGCCCATGCTGGGGTGGTGGTGGTACTCCTCCTGGTCGGACTCATGGCTGCCGTCCTGCTCGTCCGGGTGGTGGTGCCGATGGGGCGGGTGGTGCTCCGGCGAGCTGCCGCCGCTGTCCTGGCTGAACTTGCCGCCCGCCCGCGGCGCGTCCTCCGCATGCACCGGAGGAGCCTTCTTTTTGGTGCTCTTCTTCTTCTTCTTGTTTTTCTGCTGCTCCTCCTATATATATATATATATTTTTTTTAAATAAGATATACATGTATTATGCGACCTGCTACTAAAAAAAAATATTGTGTGTTCTGCTTTTATGATTTCCGTGATCCTACTGTAAATGCACCAAATCTGTCTGTTTGTGTGTTTGTCACGTGAGCGCGTGGCTGTATTTCACGTATCTCAGGAACCGTCTGACAGATCAACTTCTAACTGCACGCGTGCGTCGCAGAGGAGCCGAGGGACTCGAGGGACTCGAGGGAGAGGTGTTTGTTCAGCAGTGGTGTAAAGTAACTACCGTAACTACCTTTACTGTATATTGTTGGGTAAATTAAAGATAAATTACTACTGATATAGACATAATAACTGGTTGGACACCACAGACGATTAGCCAAGTTTTATTTAATGATGCACAGGTTACCGAAGACGTCAAGACGAGGCACCGCTAAAACCTTTCCGATGACTAACGTATGAATAAAACTAAATTAAATCTTATTCAAAAGGCTATGACTAAATCAAACTAAATCAAAATGAACACTGGCTCACCTGATGGGAGAGTTTGGCCGCGGCTGCCGCCAGTCCGGTCTCTACGGAGGCCACTCGGGCCCCTTCCCGGGCTGGCCTCTCCTGGCGTGGAACCGACGGGCCCACGCGCGCTGTCAACACAGAAGAACCCACAGGTCAGAACCTCTGGCCAAACCTTTCAGTAAGGAAGGAACCCTCTTGGCTGTTTTTGTTTACCTGTGGGGCTGTACGGAGTGTCGTCTGAGCTTTTCCTCTTTTTCGATCTGGATTTGAAGACGGGGTTATCCTCTTCAGACTCCAGCGAAGGGTAAACTAAAGGGGAAAAAAAGAAGGTGAAGAATTTGAGTCAAAATGTACGTGATGTACGTGTTGGGTCCGACCGGAGACCCTTGGAGACAAATGGACCCATGAGGGTCTGTAACTCTGAGAGTGTAGAAATGTAAACCCCAATGGTCCATTTGTTACATTTGTACACTAAATGACCTGATTCTACAGTGTTGATCGGGGTCCCAGGGGTATTAAATGGGGGTCTTTGGCCTAATGCTACGTTCACACCAGCAGCAACAAAAGATACAAAGCTACAGGCTACATATCTGTCACTGTGTCGCTGTTCAAGTTCTTATCAACATGCTCATTGAGGTCAGCAAGCAAAACATATAAAGGACAATATTGTCGCTGTCTCCATATCTCCATATTTAAAAATGTTCTGTTTTGTCGTGAATTAACACCCTATATTTGATCCTTACATTACAGTGGCACACAAAAGATATTGTATACGAGTGGAAAATGGTAGCAGCTACAAACGTTGGGTGTCGCTTTGTGTCTTCATGCCGCTGGCTTCCATTGAAAATGAATGGTAGCCTGTCACTTTGTATCTGCAGCATAATGCATATCAGACTGGGGGTCCTTGAAATGGAAAAAGGTTGAGAGTCACTGCTTTAATACACTTTGTTCATAATGTGCGACGCATGCGTGCGTTCTACTTCGTTTCCTTCCATCCACCCCCCCCCCCCCCCACCAGGTCAGCTGTGAGACAGCTGTCGACTGCCCGCCCCACTCACTGCCTTCTGCAACCCCCCCCCCCCCCCCCCCCCCCCCCCAACACCAGCGTTTAAAACATGTGCACTTGAATTCCCCATAATTGGTTGATCAAGATAAAAAATGGCCTGTTTACAAGAGAAGAAAGGAACTGTGGCGGTTGAGTGGGGTGGGGGTGGTATGAGAGCGCGGGGGAACGTTCGTGTTAACTAATGACTAATTAGAAAATCAGTTGAGAAAGCATGTAGAGGAGAAAGCCATCGTGAGCTCATGTTAATGGCTTATTAACAAGCGGGGAGGGTCAGCCATGTTGTTTTTGGACGGGCTTCACATGGAGGAAGTTGCGCGGGGGGAAAAATGTAGCAAATTGGACCAACACTAAAGAGTGTATCTGGAAAGGAACGCACACAAAGTAAACAGCGCGGCCTATCATCTACTGCTAATGAAAACTTCCTGAAGCCACATTTAGTATTAAAGGACCCACATGTTGATACTAGCCAAGGTCACGCTGTTTTTAACAACACCTGTTAACAGCAGTGCTGAGAGAGAGAAAGAGAGAGAGAGAGAGACATGGCAGATAATCATTTTCCTCAAATCAAACAAAAGAAAAGAAAATGTCTCTGTCCGTTCCACTGCTGCTTTGTCATATTTTCTCCTTAATAATACATAATTAGCAGAAGCCGGGGTTATACTAAACTGTATAATTATTTTTGTTTTATGGATGTTATCACTGTATCGTTTGTTTTGTGTGTTGTATTGTCTCATAGCGGACCACAATGGAAACAAGCTTTTTTTGTGTCTAATCCAGCTCGTCAGTGAAAGAAATAGAAGATATACAAGCTCACAGCTTGTGTCTGCTATTTTTAAACTTTTAGTTTTAGTTGTTTATCGTGAAAGTGCAATAACTAGTGATTTAGAAGGCATAGGTATAGAGACTGGACCTCAGGTCTTATAATGGGTTGACTGTATTTAGTATCTAGTCAGTGTGACATGTCACCATAGTCAGAGTCCTTGAAGCAGGCGTCCATGTGGTCCTGGTCATCGTCGAAGTCTGCGCTGTCCATGCTGCTGCTCTTGCGCGGCTTCTTCGGGAGGCGTTTGGTGGGCCGCTTGCTGTTGGTGCCCCCTCCTCCTCCTCCTTTCTTGCCTCCCTGCACGCCCCCGCCATGTGAGTTGCTCTTGGATTGGCTGTTGCTCTTGGACTGGCTGTTCTTGGATTGGCTGTTGCTCTTGGACTGGCCGTTGCCCTTGGACTGGCTGTTGCTCCAGGACGGCGGCTGCAGGCTGTCCTGTGAGGCCAGGTTGGCCATGGACAGCATGCCCTGGATGGCCTCCTGTGTGCTGGGGGATGCAGGTGGCTGACTGTAAGTACGTCAATAAAGAAGATAACACACAACACACAAGACATTACACGCACAGCCCGGGAGCCAGCCCTGCAACCTCTGGTGTTATAAAGCACTGCTTCTCAACCAAACGCCTGGTCCGAGCACTATACCTGCCTGGCGTCCTAATGGAACCTACAGGGTCTGTAACTCCGAGTGTGTACAGGTGGGTCAGCTCTGGGACCCTGATTTACACTGTAAAATCTGCCGTGTTCATTTAAAGGTAGGGTAAGTGATATTATTTGGTTAAAATAAGTGTTAAATAGCTCTAACTTCTGATAGTACTCACAGTAGAGTGTTTGTTCAGTAACAGGAGTCTCTGTCTCTCCAGCTCTTTATTCAACACAGAAAGTGCTTTTTCAGGATACCAATTCTACAAGAAGTGAGCATAAAAAATTGGACGGTGAACACTACACAAATTAAGCTGATAAATGGGTACTCTCTCCTCTGTCTCCTAATTGGCTGAGATTGTGTCACCTACTTGAACATGTATTTTCTGTTTATTAAAGAGGTGGAGAGACAGATAACAATGATTACTATCACATACTTAACTCCCCGCAGATTGTGTGCTATGCGGATTTTAAATAACCATAACTGCACTTTCTGCACTCCGAACACCATAGGTACATTCTTTCATATGGTGTGGGAGTGTCCGGATGTCCTCACATTTTGGAATCTGGTTGCTGCTAAACTTTCGATTATACTACAAATTAACATCACACCCTCCCCATCTCTATTCTTATTAAATGACGTATCCCAGTTGCTATTAAATAATACCCGTATTCGTGTCTTCTTTGCTGGCGTAACAGCCGCAAAGAAGATGGTTGCTTCGCGCTGGAAACCGCCTCATACATTGTCATTTCGCCAATGGGCTTTGACCTTTCTAGATATCATTTATCTAGAAATGTCTACAGCAAGATTGCATGGTGCAAAAGAGGAAAACATCGAGATTTGGTCTAATATTGCAGATTTGGTTACGGGCATGATTTAATCATTATTATTATTGTTATTATTATTATTTTCATTCATTTATTTATTTTTTGTTCCCATTTGCACAGTAGTAAAAGTACTGACATTTTTTGGCATCTTTGGTCTCGGGGGGAGGGGTGGGTGGGATTGTTTGTTTTTGTGTTTTTTGTTTCTTGTTTCCTTAGTCATTCATGATGTTAACGTATCTTATTGTGATTTTTTGTCTTAAATAAAAAAAACATTTGATAACAAAAAAAAAAAAACAATGATTACTATCAGAATATAGTGCTTTGTACCTTATAACAAAAAACTTTTGATTTAACCAAACAATATCACTTAACCTACCTTAAACTCTGAGACAGTATACATACCAGAGTTACAGACCTGTTACAGACCTGTTAGGGTCCATTTGGACCCCTGGTGGTCCCTGGACCTGACATTGAGAACCAGTGGTGTAAACTACATTTACTCAAGTACTTATTTCTAAGTGCTCAGTTTTATGTTACTTCTGTTTCTATTTATGGATACAGCACACAGTCTTGTACTTTTTACTCCATTATATTTATTTGACAGCTTTAGTTGCTCGATAATATCAAGCTGATCGGCTGTTTTAGAATAGCCAAAGTGTAAAATAGAACTTAAGTGGTCAACAAATATAGTCCAGTATAACATGATGCAGATTTTTCTGAAATTGGCATAGGCCTAGTGCATAATGAGTAGACTGCTTTTATGTATATTTTGATGCTAATACTTTTGTACTTTGACTTATGTCAGACTGAATGAATTACTGAATTACTCATACTTGTAACTTGAAATTTATACTTTCACTTAAGTCCAAAAACGTCCACCACTGACGGTAATGAACACAACAGAGAGAGAGAGAGAGAATTCAGGGGGTTTTGTGTTGTTTCTTGTTATTTTTCCTTGTCGATGCGATGCACTGACTTTTGGCATCTTAAATTCTTAAAAGGTGGTATAAATGACAACACCAATTGTATGGTTAAAAAGCTCTGTTTACAGCCAGGGCCTGGCTGTAAACAAGTTATTGAGCTTAGTCTAGTTACCCTGGGTAAACAAAGTACCTTTCCTTTCCTTTCTATATTCTGATAGTAATTATTGCTATAGAATGTTTGTTCAGTAACACCAGTTCAGTCCATGTCTCTCCAGCTCTTTAATAAACAAGTGTTCTGTTACATTACATGCTTCATCCAATCAGGAGAGAGAACACCACACCAAGATAATGTATCATCTTGTGTTCCACTTTAAATTGTGTCTGCTCATTTGTTTGTGTCATCACTTCCTATTTTATTTGTTTATACTGTATCTTGTACGATTGGATGAAAATTAAAAGAGAGCTGGAGAGACGGGAAGACCCAGTCTATACTATAGCAATTGGTATGAGAATATACAGGTAGAGCTATTTAACGCTTACTTTGACAAAGAATATCACTTAGCCTACTGCACCACTTTTAGCCAAGTGTTAATTTAGCCCAAAGAAAAAGTGTGTGTAATATCTATATATAAATATTCTCCATGGACTACTTGCCGTTTATAGGAGCAGTTTTAAACGCTAATTCAGACTGTCCAGATTAGCAGTTATTAAAGCCATTACGCAGTGAGCTGTAACAAAGGCTCCTTTAAGCACGACCATAATGATCCCTGGTCATTTGGTGACCTGTCATCGCTGTGTCATGCGTCCGCTTTCAAGGCGCAGGGGGGGGCGGGTTGGGGGGGGCTGGGGATTGAAGAAAATAACACATTTCGGCTGTGTTTTGCTTCGGCCCTTCGTCGCTCATTTGTAGCTTTCACTGTGGTGGAAGTGGACCATCAAGAGTGGAAAACAACAGCAAACAGTGGGACACAGGGGGGGTTTGTGGGGGGGGGGAGGGGGCTTGAGCCAGGCCACCGCCATGCTTGACAAATTTACGGCAGATGAAACAAATGCAGAGCCGACACGTAAACCGCTAACAGGACCTGTGTAAATTGTTACTTCAATTCCCAGACGATTTTCTCGGCCTAGAGAGATCGGAAGTATAGGGCCTCCGATCATATCTGTCACTGAAGCGGCCATTTGCCTGTCAGTGGCTCTGTCCATTAAGAACGAAGAGCGAAATGAATGTCTGAATGAGGTAGCTGGTGGCACAGTGGGCTGAGTCAGTCCATGTGAATATTTCACTGTTTCTCACCCAGTGGTGTCCTGGACCACAAGTGGTCCAGGACACCACTCCATGGCATAATTACAGTGTTCCATGGGGAAATGTTTTTAAATGATATATTGTACTCTTTCATGCATGTACTGCAATAGTCATAATGTAGGAAATAAGCATGAAATTAGAGATTGACTGTTAATATATATTGTGGGACACTGATGGGCTTTAAACGAGTAGTTCAACCATTTACTCAGAGAAGAACTCAGTGCTGATCAGGACAGAAAGGCATGAAGTGCTGTGTGACTGATGATTAGGCTGAACTAGAATCATATTTACTGCAAAATGTACTCAGGAGGCAAAAAGCCAAGCTGTGCATGCGTGCCAGGCTGACAGCTGAGTGTCAGTATGCATCAAATTACACCTCCATGGGATCAAAGCTGCGCACAGCATGTGCGATCATGGATTCCTTCTTCAGCGAGGTGAAAACATGCAATCTAATGTAATTATCTATTATTGTAGGCCAAGTCGTAGTTGCTAGATTCCATTATGGAGTAGCCTATAACTGGCATAGAACGGCATTTCTCCCACCAGTGTTGGGGTCGGTTCTGTAATATCTCAGAACGAATGAACAAAGATCTCTGAATGAATCTCATGGCTGCAATTAGGGTTTGGGTCTGTCATTTTGGACCCGGGAAGAGCGCTTCTAGACTGTATGAGATATGCTACTAGTCCAGAGCTCAAACAAAGACAGAGAACCACTGATTAGTGCTAAAATGTATTATGGGATTATAAGTGTAACTTTATGTAATGGAACTGGTGACGTTGAGGTGAGGTTATACAATACCTGTTGGCACTGTAGTCGATCCCGCCCACTTGCTTGCTGGCCTGCAACAGGTCAAGAATCCCGGCCGCGTTGCCGGCCTTTTTCTTGACCTTAGAATTTCGACCTTTGACGGTGACCTCTGGCTTGGCCTCGGTGTCTATGTGGAGAGATTCTTCATCTGAGGAGTCGACACTCTGTTTTTTGGAGGGGGTTCGGGGGAGAAAAACAACAGATAAATACCCATAATATCCACCAAAAACAAAGGACAAGTATTGCATCCAAATGCACATTTTGTGTGACATGTGTAGCCCATTCTCTCCGCCTTAAACGTCGTTAATGTTTTCCTGCATTTGCATTGCTCTGTCACTGATCACATTAACTAGCCGTTACCACGACACCAGCTTGGCCCAAAAGAGTGAGTTTTAAAAAAGACTGCCTGAATGGTTGTTCTCTATCGTGTTCGAGACTGGCTCTCCACTACATATTATTCAATATGTACGGGAACTGACCCCACGGGGCAGTGTACATGGATATCTCTTTAAGACACATCATCTACGGTGGCCCTGCACAGATGCCAATCAGCGGGCTACTTAAGCCCCATCTGTGCAGAGCCACTTCGATCTTTTGATTTCCACGAGACAGACGTTACTAGGTTATCTCAGCAGTTGGAAACGCATCAGAAAAAATATATTAGAACAGCTGCGTGGCACACAGTCCACTCGCCTTGCTTAGGTGAGAAGAGAGCCGGTCGTCCTGACGACTCCTCTCTGGGCGCCGCGTAGCTCCACATTCCACAACAACAACGACAACAACAGCAAACAAGCTGAGTGCCGAGTCCGTCTTGCGGAGGAAGCCTCAGTTTGTCCGTGCGACCGCTCCTGGGTGAAACCTGCTCGTTGGGGGAAACCTTGGAGACGGCGTTCGGTCCGTGCGTCCAACCCTTGGTGAAACCTGCTCGTTGGGGGAAACCTTGGGTCGGCGTTCGGTGTGGCCACTGGCCAGAGGGTCCAAGTGTGAAGCCAACCACGTTGGTAGATCCTTGGCTCCCCGGCTGCAGAAGCGCTGGGACCCAGAGCGAAACCGACCTCGTCGGTGAACCTCCGGTGGACCATCGCGGGCCGCGGCTGTATAGTATACAGTGTATACCGGCCAGACCGCACAGAGGAAAAACAATAACAAACCCCCGACTTCCGCGTTGACGTCACACGGCGGCGTGGGGGGAGGGAGCGCTAGTGAATACACTCTGTCACCCTCACTCGTCGTGTAGGCTGGTTGCCAGGTTGTCTACAATATAAGTGGGTTTATACACACTTATAGATATATAGGTATAGATAGTATACTGTGATACACATCTATATACATACACACTTATAGATGTATAGGTATAGATAGTATACTGTGATACATATCTATATACCCATCCAGGTACTGAATAGATAGATAGCTATACATGCATGTATTATATATATAGATAAATTAAATATATGCAGTTATAATACACGTCTATAGAGTTGTCTGAATATACAAATAAGTAAATAGATATATCTATATATGTATATGAACATATAGATGTGAATTATAACACATAGCTATATATTATTTAGGTACATAGGGGAAACAGAAACATGGCCAGTCCAGTGCACACCTGTTCGGTGTGTGGGGTGAAAATGCCCATGGAGGACGGCCATGATAGGTGCATGCTGTGCTTGGGTCTGGACCATGCACATACGGCCAGTTTGGACCCGGCATCCTGTATGAATTGTTTCATCCTGCCGGCTAGAGTGAGGGAGGCCAGGGCTCGGTCACTCTCGCTGGTACCGGTAGAGGCTATTTTAGCCCAGCAGCATCAGGCCAAGCGGATGAAGACTGCCGTGGGGGGCGACCAGCGGCAGAGGCAACCGCCGTCAGCCACAGCTTCGTCAGCCCCACCAGCTCCGCTAAATCCAACAACCCCACGGCGCCCAGCAGCCATAGCGGTGGCTCCTCCAGCTCTACGGCGCCTTATAACTCTGCGGCGCCCTACGGCCACAATATCGGCCCCACCGGCTCCACAGCACCCTGCTGCCATTGTAGGCCAGGAGGAGGTGCACCTGGAGGGTGGGTCGGAGGAGGTTGATGTGGTGGGGGATGACCCCGATGACCCCAAGGACCTCGAGGAAGAAGGCCTCCCCACCTGGCAGGAGGGGGAGGAGGCACAGGCGGAGGAGGAGCAGGAACAAGAGCAGTACCCCTCCTCCGATCTTGAGCTCATAGCACGGGCCGCACGGGCCTTGGACGTAGAGCTGCCCTCAGGGCGGACACAGAAAACCTCCCGGTTCGACGACGAGGGGGGGGACCAGCCGCACTCCCTCTTGGTGCCCCTGCTCCCAGACGTGGAGGACTTAGTGCTCCAGCAGTTTAAGAAGCCGACGGAGGCCCACCACTGGTCAGGCCTAGTTAGACGGCTAGCGAACGTGGAAGGTCCGGAGAGGATCGGCTGTGGCCCACCACCGACCTTGGATCGGGCCTTGGGGGCCTGGATCGCCCCCGCCACATCGGTTCTGGGGCAACCAGCCTGTGCCACAAAGGACACCAAGGCCATGGACACCATGCTGACCAGAGTGCATGGAGCCTTGGCAGTTCAGGGCCAACTGGCCAATACAGCATCGATCCTAGCCCTGTACCAACGCGGTCTGGCTAGGCAGCTGGACAGCGAGGGTCCCGACCCCACTGCGGAGTTGCAGCAGGTGTCTACGCTTTTGGCAAAACTAATGAAGGAGCAAGCGGTGGCATCAGGCAGGGCGCTTGCCTCACTCTGCGTGGCAAGGCGCCACCTCTGGCTGTCACAGTCGAAGCTGGAAGCGGTTGACAGGAAATGTCTGACGGCGCTACCCGTGGTACCATCGGCCATGTTCGGGCCGAGTGCCATGACATTGCTCCAGCAGGCCCAGGAGGGCCGCAAGTGTGCCAGGGAGGTGTCGGGGGCTATCCAGGAGGGTCGCAGCCAGCGTGTCACGACCCCACGGGCAGAGCCACCCCGACCGACTTATGACGCTCCAGGGGACCTAAGGGGCCAGTTGGACTCCTTCCGGCGCGGCAGGTCCGGACGAGGCCAGAGGCGTGCGCGGGGGCGGGGCAGAGGGCCCCGGGCGCCCCATGCGCGCTCCTGACGGTGGGGGGGGCTCAACCCCCCCTTGCCGCCCCCTGGAACAGACATTGTTCCGGGGGACAATCGGGGCGGACCCCTGGGTGATTTCCACCATGACCCAGGGGTATCGGGTGCCGCAGGCCACTCAGCAGGCGCAGAGAGACCTGCGGGCCATAGTATGGGTTCATCCCTTTCCCCGGGGACTCAAGCTCTGGGCCTGGCCCCTGAGAGGGCGGAGTTCCTAGCCATGGGGTTGCCTCCATCGGTGGTTGGGACTCTGCAGGAAGCCCGGGCTCCATCTACAAGGAGGGTGTACGCATACCGCTGGGAACATTTCCAAGTATGGTGCACTGCGAGGCAGGTGGATCCCCTCTCTTGTGGGGCTTGCGACATCCTCTCGTTCCTCCAGGGAATGTTGGAGGCAGGCAAGTCTCCCACGACTTTGAGGGGCATGGTGGCGGCCATAAAGGCGAACCGGGTTGGGCCCCGTAAACTGGCAGACGGTTGTTGCGACCTGATTAGTCAGTTCCTTAAAGGCGCCACAAGGTCTCATCCCTCGCAGGGTAGGCCGACAGCCCCCCCTTGGGATCTGGAGGTGGTACTGTCGGCCTTGCGGCACGGGCCGTTCGAGCCCCTGGAAACGGTGGAGCTGGAATGGCTCTCCCGCAAGACCGCATTTTTGCTGGCAATGGCATCCGCAAAAAGAATAGGTGAGCTACATGCCCTGTCAGTGCATGAGGAGTGCTGCCACTTCTTGCCCGAGGAGGCTGGGGTGATATTGCGACCGAACCCTGCGTTCCACCCTAAGGTTTGGTCTGGGTCTCGAGCCAGTCAGTCCCTTGAGTTGCGCCCGCTCGACCCCTCACAAGGAGAAGGGGGATCGGGCGGGCAGGCTCTGTTATGCCCCCTCAAGGCCCTGAGGACGTACCATCGGCGGACGCAAGACCTCAGGACAACGGACCAGCTGTTCGTCTGCTATAGACATAACTGCCTCGGGAAGCCGGTCTCGAAGGCTAGGCTTTCTCACTGGGTAGTGGAAACCATCCAGGAGGCATATAGACAGGCAGGCAAGCCAGCCCCGTCAGGGGTACGGGCACACTCGACTCGCGGCCTCGCAGCCTCATGGGCTTTGTGGCGAGGCGCGACCTTGTCCGAGATATGCACAGCAGCATCTTGGTCGACGCCCTCCACATTCACAAGGTTCTACTGTGTGAACGTGGCAGCCAGCACCCAGTTCACGGAGCGTGTACTGGGCTCCAGGCAGTAGCTTGGACTGGCCTTAGCGTCTAGGAGTTGTTGACTGGCCTCAGTGTCGGTCAGGGCCAGCTGGGCCTAGGTGGCGTCTTGCACCTAGGCCACGAGCATCATATCCTTATACAAGGGCTTGGAGCACATTGGTGAGCTGGCACCAGGGATGGCTACGGCCAGGGCGCTCACCACTTATAGGCTCTGATGGAATTCAGGGTAAACTGCCTCGGGCTGCCGCGGGGGCAGCTGGTCTGCTTATTTCCTCGCGGTGTGTCTTAGAGAGTTCCCGTACATATTGAATAATATGTAGTGGAGAGCCAGTCTCGAACACGATAGAGAACGGAGGGTTACACTCTCTGTAACCCAGGTTCTCTGAGTGGAGAGACTGGCTCTCCACGAAAGAGCCGCTCCGAAATTCGTGTCAATCAAGTTAATCGAAGTGGCTCTGCACAGATGGGGCTTAAGTAGCCCGCTGATTGGCATCTGTGCAGGGCCACCGTAGATGATGTGTCTTAAAGAGATATCCATGTACACTGCCCCGTGGGGTCAGTTCCCGTACATATTGAATAATATGTAGTGGAGAGCCAGTCTCTCCACTCAGAGAACCTGGGTTACAGAGAGTGTAACCCTCCGTTATCTGGCCTGCCGTAACCTCCCGCTTAGTAAACACTTGTGCATCTGGTGGAGCTCTGATCCACCATTTATACCGCTGCTATTTCCCCATCATCAGTTTGTGGTGATCCTTGGCACAATCTCCACAGCTTCACTCCTCTTTGAATCAACGCATGGAGCTGCATTATGGGAGAACACTCTCACAGCCCTGGTACATGCATGCATGAAGCCATGCATGAGCAAGTGTGTGTGTGTGTGTGTGTGTGTGTGTGTGTGTGTGTGTGTGTGTGTGTGTGTGTGTGTGTGTGTGTGTGTGTGTGTGTGTGTGTGTGTGTGTGTGTGCGTGCGTGCGTGCGTGTGTGTGTGTGTGTGTGTGTGCGCACACATGTGCGTGCGTGTCTGTGCACATACAGTACCTTAGTAACTGGTGGTTGTAGCTTTGGTTTCTTTGCTGGCTGTATGGGTTCTCTGATGTTAGACAAAACTGCAGGACGATAAAGAAAAGGTCTTAATGCCTCAGAGCTGGAATTCTTTCAGAGCAGAAGCCGGCTAAGTCGCTAGAGTAGCGGTTTGCATAGGACGTTTGCAGACGTATTAGACAGTTTTGTTTCTCGGTGTGTTCAGTTTGGGCAAAGCAGTCTGTCTAACTTTTGCCAGACCCCATATAATTTCCTATAAATAATACAATTTACAATATACAATTGAGGCATCTAGCAGACGCTCTTAATCCAGAGCAATTTACAGTAAGCAAGGACAACACAATATAATGTATCAAATATATAAGAATGAGAATGAGAGCGAAATACCCCAAAAAATGAATATGTTTTTATGTAGGCCTATTCAACTGTTGTACTGTATAATCACAATTATATATTAAACTCGAGGGTGGTTTTGCCGTGATTATCGGCACTTCAGTGATGGTTGCGGAACTCTGCTCCGCCTCGTTCCTGACCGCATCATTGTCATCCAATAGTCTCACGGTAAGCAGATACCCGTGTAATGTTGCTTAAGTGCTGCAGTACTCACAGGACAGGTCTCGCTTTACGGCGTTCTTTTTCCTGCGGATGGGGAACTCGTCGATCTTCAGCTCGCCCTCGTCCGAGACGTACTCGTACTCGTCTCTCACTGGCTTGGCTTTGTCCTCTTTGATGTTTTGTAACGATCCAAAAACACTGGAGTTGGTCTGAGGTTTCAGTGCCTTTGAGCTGGTGTGGGGGAACCGCAAAGCACAATAAGAGGAGCTGGTACTAGACGCACGCACGCGCACGCACGTGCTCACACACGCATGCATGCACGCACACATGCACGCAGGCAGGCAGGCAGGCCTTGTGCCGAGCGTAATGGCTGCAGTGCTTGATGGCTGCAAACGATATGATCATCATAATACACCGCAGGACAAGGTTAACATGCTCCCTTCTGGAGGGGGGAGACTTTATGTGGCAATTAATATTGTCACTGTCAGGCAGAAACCTTGTATCTCCAACTTTTTACGTTTATGTTTTTTCATGAATGCCCTAATTTGTCACATAAAGGTAGCTGGTATAAAAGCTCACAACAAGTTGCATTGCGGTGCATTGTAGCCTTGCAGCAATTTTTTGCAAATGTATTTTGTTATTATAATTGTGGGGGGTGAAAGTAGTTAAATGTGTCTGTAGGTGTAATATGTAACCAATTAAGAAGAGCTTGTGACTAAATAATATTTATTTTCCATTTCCTTAAAAGTAACCGTTTTGGACATACAAGGTTTCCGCCTGGCAATAAATTAAGGTATGGTGGGCTGGGCTTTTTACAAAAAAGCCCCCCCTTTTAAATACTACACACATACATACATACATATCTACATGCATACATTTCAGAAGTTTTAGCAGTTTTTAAGGACCCACTTTTAGGCCAGTGCACCAGAGCAAACTCTTGCCTTTTTTTAAACCCTACCCATTTTAACCAAATACATACATACATACATACAT
This sequence comes from Protomyctophum bolini, assembly GCF_963924005.1. Taxonomy (NCBI): domain Eukaryota; kingdom Metazoa; phylum Chordata; class Actinopteri; order Myctophiformes; family Myctophidae; genus Protomyctophum; species Protomyctophum bolini. Next base: position 24,994,643 of record NC_137863.1, on the reverse strand, counting down.
ACATACATACATACCCCAGCATTTTCTTGTGAGACATTGTAAAGCTGAACTTGTCTTTACTGCCCAGGAGCGGCGTTCTGTCAAATTTGCATTCCTCTTCCATTTTCAGCAGGGAATCTGGTTTGCTATTCTGTAAAAATGAAAAGGACACTTTGGTGAAAAACAATAGTGACATAAAGAAGGGATTAATCTAAATCTAAACCCTATGATGTGTTTTTTGTTTTTCATTTGGTGTGCCCGGTTCTACCAAACCACAATATTACCGTGAGGGAACATCACCAACTGCCAAATGGAATCAAGACAAATCAGAACATGCAAGTGCTACTGTTAATATTACGCCTACTCACTTAACTCTTGATTCATTTTAACCACTTAAACCCTATACACTTAATCGACCGGAGTCCCCCAGGTCTTTATACTAGGCCTCCTCCTGTTTTCGCCATCCACATAATATTGTTGAGGGAAATAGCCGACCTACAAGCTCACCACATGTCATGACACAATTGTAGATCTGCTATATTGGCAGGATGCCATTGGAAGGTTAATTTAGTAATAGTGACATTGTGTCATCTTACATAATGTAGAATCATGTTTTAACAATGTTTACATCCAGGCCCAGTGGTGGACAAAGTACTCTAAACTCAAAGTATAGATACTCTTGGTTAAATAGTACTCCACTAAAGTGACAGTTGCTCTGACAAAGACATGCTGTGAGCATGTAGATCTGCTATTTTCACTATATGTGATATATGTCTTAATTGGTTACGTTACGGTCCACCACCCTGGCAGGCTCTACTCAATGTTAAAAAGAAAGTAAAAACGCAGAGCTGTGTGATTGCTTTGGCAGCCTCAGCTGTGGTCCAACGTGAAGATGCATGCGGCAGTGACCTTGCTCTGTATCTATAGAAGACAATCCCTACCATCTGCGAATGCTTGTCTTGATGTGAAGGAGCACTTTGGATCAGGAACCTTGGGAGTGAGTACAAGCATTCCAAAGCAGTTTGGCATTGGATTTTCCATGAAATCGAATCCCTCTAATGTCTCCCATTGGAGAGTTGTGCTTTTGCTCTGAAAATGCTTTCCATGTCGTTCAACGGTAATGACACAACAAGCTCCTTAAAGGACAAGGGCATATGTAAATACTTAGACGCACTGCAGTGGATATGACGATATGAGTGTAATTCTGTTAGGTAAACTCTGCAAGGGCGAAATGTTTCTGCAGCGGCTTTGATGAGCCGCAGGCCTTTTAAACCTGCGACTTTGGGGCGCGCCACGATCTGCCGCGACCGCTTTGAAGTGAAGTGTGCAAATCGCTTTCGGAAGATCCTTCGTTTTTTTCTGTTCGAGTCCTTATAGCACCTGACCTTCACGACTGCATGATTACCTCTCGCGAAAAGACACCATGCTTCAGTTTATTTGAACTTTTAAAGGATTATTGTGCCGTTTTGTTTAGTTTGGCTTGAAGTAGGGCCATCTGATCTCACAACCCCACTATGGCAACGTTGCGTTCTTTACCTTGTACTTCCATTTGGCCTCCGTCTTGTTCTTGTTCTGCTCTTTGATTTCAAACTTGTCCACGTTGTTCTGCTTGGACACTTCTTTCTCTGACATGCTCAGGACATTTTTAACAGCCTGGGGATGTAAGGAGAGCGTCACATAAGTAAAAAGTCACAAACATTTGCATGACAGACTCCCATTTGAACAGAAGAGAAGATGTTAGGTGTTAGATTAGATTAAGTACAGAATTCTACAACTGTCTATACTGTGAGGTAGGAGAGTTAAACCTATTATCTGATTATCAAACATAGCTGAACTTGTAGACATCTTGTTGATATACGGTATTATCTACATTAGTATATATCGTCTCTGTGGGGTGGAAAGCAACAGTCCTAAACTGTTGCTTTTCGAAGTATCAGATCTCTCGAAACACGTCGCTTTATGTCGCTTATGGATCTGCTACTTTTGAGTGATGCTGTGTAGCATGACACGCAGGGCATAAGGGCATGCATTTACGAAAGAACACAAACGAGATGAGAAGTTTCTGCCTGACGGCAACGATATGTTAGTGATCTCTACATTATATGTTGTATGTATGATGTATACGCTCACCTTTGCCTTCTTGGGCTGCTGGTCCATCTTGCTCAGGATGTCCTTGGCGTGAGACTCCAGAGCAGCGAAGCTGGAAGGTTTGGGAGGAGGAGGAGTGACCGGCGTCTCTTTCACTTTCTTGGCTTTCTTCTTCCCTCCTTCCTTCACCTTGGGGACCTTAATGCAATTACAATTTACAATGCTCTTATCCAGAGCTACTTAACAATAAGCAAGACAAATAATCACATACCAAGAATGCAGTGTGTATAGTGCCTCAGGAAACTATAGGATACCAGGTAAACAATGAACCTAGTATCTGACTAAACATTACATGCTGTCTAAATAGTATTATGTACATTTGGAACTATAGGGTACCAGTTAAACAATGAACCCTGCATCTGTTTAAATAACATGCTATCAAAATAACATTCTGTGTATTTGAAACTATAGGATACATGGGAAACAATGTACCACTGTCTCTTGTGAGACATGCCATCAAAATAACATTCTGTATATTTCAAACCATAGGATATACCCTGGCTGGTTTGGGGGCTTTGGGCATCTTGGGGGGTTTGGGGGGCTTGCTGGAGCTCTTCTTCCTAGACTCCTTGTCCCTGCAGGGTGAGGGGACGTGGGCCGGGGACACGGGCTCCTCCGGGTCAGAGTGCGTGGACGGAGCCTCCTCCACCGGCGGCTTGGCGCTGGGGGGCTCGCTCTTAATGGCTTTTTTTAATGGCTCTTTTGTAGCGTTCTGCGAATGAAAAACGACGGCGTGATTGTTAAAGGAAACCAAGTCGTATGCACACCTGATCGGCTCAGAGATGGGTGCGTAGGCAGGGATCAACGTATTAAAACAAATGCACTGTCTGCACTTGCAATATGAACACTTTTATTATTCAAGCAATGTTTCGGTTCCTTCTTCAGGCATCTGAATTGATTGTTAAAGTGAAACCCCCCACCATTTTCACCATTATTTAAATTAGGTTTAAATTAATGTACCATTTGTATAGAATCATACTGTAGCACTGAGCAGCAGTGTTCTGTGTGTCTCTGAAATTCTGCTGAAGTTGTGATGAAAACATGACCTCCACTACAAATAAAACTACAACTGATGTACAGTTGGACAGAAACTCTCTTGGTCTGGCAATTCCAGCTGGCAGATTCATCGCACTGGGAGGCAAACTGGAGCCGGAAGTTTGGATGGAATGCATTGAAGTCAATGAGATCCGGGTAGACAAGTTTAAGAATAAACACCATTGTTTAATGATTGCCACCTGTGTTCAATAATTGGTTCAGGAAAATAGAAGACATTTTTCAATTAGTGATACAACAATAAAGATTCTGAACTTCCGGAGCCAGTTAGCCTCCCAGTAGCCTCAGGAAACTCAGGCGTTTTTTGTTAGCCTTCCAATGAATCTTTGGCGCATGCTGTGGCATAGAACGTCTGACATCCTTCTTTACATGATCCTTGTGTTTTAGCCACTACCCTGGGTGGGTGTAACATTGTCCATGTTCAGTGTTTACAGTAAATTAGTGATGACGTCTTCATAAAATATCATCACTGTCGGGTGGAAACCTCCCAAAATGTCCAAAACTGTTACTTTTCAGGATTCCAATAAAAAAATAGCAGATCGACAAGGTCAAAGCGCATCGCTTCACGGCACGTTTCGAGCTTGTAGATCTTTTATTTTTGATACTTTTGTGTGACCAAGTAGGCCGTTAATTTACCAAAAAACACAAAAGTTTAAAATATGAGATAAGAGGTTTCTGCCCGAGAGCAACGATGACGTTGTTGATGACAACCATCGATAATGTAGGCCTACCGAAGTGAACAACATCAGTTCTCCTTTAAGAAAGAAAGTTCCCTGTCAAAAAAGGTCTTCAAATAAACATTCATCCCGCTGCAACAATTATAAACTGACTATCTACGTTGTTTCTCCAGGGCACACTGAAAGTTACGTGTCAATGGAATATTCACAAAAGAACGGAGCGAGAGAGAGAGAGAGAGGGAGAGAGAGAGAGAGATAGAGGGAGAGAGAGAGAGGGGGGAGAGAGAGACACAGACAGACAGACAGACAGACAGACAGACAGACAGACAGACAGACAGACAGACAGACAGACAGACAGACAGAGAGCAACGATGACGTTGTTGATGACAACCATCGATAATGTAGGCCTACCGAAGTGAACAACATCAGTTCTCTTCCTGACAGACAGACAGACAGACAGACAGACAGACAGACAGACAGACAGACAGACAGACAGACAGACAGACAGACAGACAGACAGAGAGCAACGATGACGTTGTTGATGACAACCATCGATAATGTAGGCCTACCGAAGTGAACAACATCAGTTCTCTTACAGACAGACAGACAGACAGACAGACAGACAGACAGACAGACAGACAGACAGACAGACAGACAGACAGACAGACAGACAGACAGACTCATAGACAGACTCATAGAGAGACAGAGAAGGCATGAGAGAGACAGACCTCTGACATGCGGATCTCCCGGGCCAGGTCTTTAATGAGCTGGGTGGGTTTCATGTTCTCTGGGAGCTCATCTTCATGTTCTAGAAGAGCCTGTAGGGATGGACAACAACCACGTCACTGTTAGCTTTAACAGCATTGACTCTCTGAGAGTGTAGAAAGTGGCATTTGTACACTCTCTCAAGAGTTACAAATGGATACATCATAGGTAGTGCAAGTTCTTCTTAGAATAAGTACTGTGATAACTTAAATAGACCTACATTGTGCTAGTGCTGTAAGTGAAGAACTCATACACATTACAGGAGAAAACATTGGAAGTAATAATGACACACATTTTTGCAGACAATTTTAACTAGAATACAAGCTGATAAACTTTGTGAGGTTCTCATTCCTGATTGGATGAAACAAAAATCAGTTTACTAACGAACTGGAGAGACGGGGAATGCCCTGTTACTGAACAAAACAGACACTAATGATTACTATCAGAACATAGCACTTTATATAGCACAGGGGTGCCCAAAAGGTAGATCGCTATCTACCAGTAGATCACAAAGGCTGTGCAGGTAGAACACATGACATGCCCTAAAAACAATCTGCATCGGCCACTTGAATTAAGGTGACTTGATTGATTCCAAAGGGGCCTGCAGTCAGCTCAAACACACAATGCAATACTTTATTTACAGAGTGTAAAATACAGTAGCATTATAAAGTTAGTATCTGACATGGGGGAGTTTCCCTGGTTGGATGTAGCGTGTGGAAGGAACACGTTATTCCAACCAGTTCCTTTCCCCTCCATCAGGCGCCCCGGCTGGCCAGGGGGAGGCAGTTTAGAGACCAGGATTACTGCATGTTTTTTGTGAGGCTACCTACCCTAGGGGACACGGGGAGAACATGCAAACTCCACACAGAAAGGCCCTTTCGCCAACCCCGCCTCGGGTATGGGCACTGATGAGGCGGAGGAGGAAACACGCTGCCAGCACCCACAGCGTCCCGAGCGGGGATCGAACCCAGGACCTTCTAGCTGTGAGGTGACAGCACTACCAACTGTGCTACCGTGCCCCCCAATTCCATTTTCACCATTCTGTAACATCAGCACCACTATTTCAAAGCCCCCTCAGCCTGCCTCAGGTACAGTTAAAATAAATTGGGTGGGTAGATCTTGTTGAAGCTGGTCATTTTGAAAGTAGCTCTCAAGTCAAAAAAGTGTGGGCATCCCTGATATAGAACTTTAACTATAAATCTTAATTGTTAACCAAAAAATATCACTTACAGCACTTTAACACTGAGTATTAGTGTGTGTGTGTGTGTGTGTGTGTGTGTGTGTGTGTGTGTGTGTGTGTGTGTGTGTGTGTGTGTGCACACACGTGTGTGCACGTGTGTGCGTGCATGTGCATGCGTGCGTGGTGTATATTCACCTGTTTTTTAGTCCATGCCCTGAATGCTCCGTTGATGATTTTGGCACCGTGTACCAAGTAGGGAGCCGGTTGTTTATTAGCCTTGTGTAAACCTGCAACACAGGCACAAACATTACCTTAGTGAGTACCACAATAGCACAATAGGTCAACATAAATCCTGAGAGTTAATTTGACTCTGAGACTGAAGATGTTTCAGAGTTAAATCAACACTCAAGAGTTTCCTGCGAAGTTGAGAGCAGTGTTGAAGAACTAAAATAATTTAAAATAAAAAACGACACAGTATGCGTATTATCTCTCCCAGAGCGGCGCTCACGTTTCTAATAAAGCTAAACTGTAATAGCTTGTGCTGTGATATTATCAAGACAGTCTGGAGCGAGGCCACTTTGGCCCCAGAACGGCCTGGTAGTTAGGGCCCCCGAAACAACCCAACATGTCCGTCAACACCGCCAACTTTCTATCCAACATTCAACAACATGTCCTTGAGTGAGACACTCTGCCCCTCTCTGCTTGCTCCCCGCGAGCCACTCTGGCTCCCATTCGTCAAACGTCAAACGAAACGACTTCACGGACAATCAGTAATAGTGGTGATTTGCTTGAGGATATAATTACATTTTCTGTTTCGAGACGCAGTGCAGCGAAACAGAACTTATTTGGACGAGAAACAAGCGCGCCGTCCCAAAACCCCTGGCCTCCGGTTTTGTTGTGGATGGACGGCCTCCAAGGCTGTGTCTCTGGACAATAAGAACAGATTCTTCTTTTACCTCCTTTTGTTTCCCACTTGGAGATCAAAACTCTTCCTCAGAACCCACTCGGCAAAAGTCGTTGAGGAACTCGCTGTGTTCTCAAATAAGCGGTTCAGACCATAAAATTCAGTTATGGGAATGAAGTTTTAATGTGGCTTTCCGCCTTTAATGGTGTTTTGATGATAGAAAACAATCAGCAGCTTATCTGATTAGGACTTGTCAGCTCATGAAAGGTATTTTTCAAACCAGAGGCCGTTCGGGGGCGTTGCGTTCGACCAAATGCCTCCGTGGAAGGCTTTGCATCAGCACTGATTACAGCGTGCTATGATCATAAGCACAACACGATGCTAATGAACAGTGGGGGAAATAGTACTCACAGTTTTTACGTAAGTAAAAGTATCAATATTGCAATGTAGAAATACTCAAAATGTATAGGGCTGAAGTAGGTAATGTAAGTTTTGTTATAATAATCAAATTTACATAAATATTTTAGGACAGCATTGTAAACAGCAATTAGAAAATAGCCGATATACAAACAAGTTGTGAGCTTGGAGATTGCCTATTTTTCCAAGTGTGTGACAATTTGGCACACAACTAAATGTAAAATAGCCAAATAGGGAAAACTCTAACCCCAAATTGTTTTTCCTAATTTAAACCTAACTCCATAAATCATTTTAACCCAAAAACCATTTCTACTCATAAAGTGTGCAGTATTTCACAAATTCTGCTATTTGGCCCTCACAAGTAATAAAAGAATGCACACACGCACGCATGCAGGCACGCACTCAAGCACGCACGCACACACACACACGCATGCATGCATTCACACACACACACACACACACACACACACACACACACACACACACACACACACACACACACACACACACACACACACACACACACACACACACACACACACACACACACACACACACACACACACACACACACACACACACACACACACACACACACACACACACACACACACACACACACACACACACACACACACACACACATTTTGTGGAAACATAAACAGTTGCCCAAAGCCATGTGAGGGGAGTTTTTAAACACAGGCTTGTAATGGAGCAAGTGATTCTTGCTCAGCCAAGGCTTTTGATGCTAATTATCTGTGAACTCCTCCGTTCACCGATTTAATGACTGAAATAATATCTCTGCATCCAAGCCTCCTCATCTGCACCACAGACACGCGACACAACACACTGAACCATGGGTGATCAGAGAGAGAGACAGAGAGAGAGAGAGAGAGAGAGAGAGAGAGAGAAACAGAGAGCTGTTTGCATGGTTTGTTTGGAGGAAACAGAGAGCTAAATAAAGATAAGATGTTCCATAAAAAACACATTAAAAGAATAAACCAAACAATAACAAAAGACAAGTGTAGAGCAAACACATCATTATTGCAATAATAATAATAATAAAGCATACAAAACCTAAAAACCACTGGTGTAGACTGTGTAGAGAATGTGCACTCAATAGACTTAATGTGTTGTTTGGTGATGAAATGAGAGTTCACCTTTGAAGCGCTCCAGGTAATGTCGTCCCACGTACCAACACGCCGTCTCGAAGTTGGCGAAAGGCGTGAGTGACCTGACCTTCAGCCTCTTCTCCACCTCGTACGCCCTGAGAGAGAGAGAGACACACACACCCAGAGGACATCCATGATGCATCGCACAGCGGATTACTGCGTCAAAACTCTGCTGTTTACAGCACGAGTCCAAAGATTGTGGAGAATTCATAAACAGTCTTAGTGGAATACACAGATGGTTAAAGAATAACCTAAGTAAAACACGCCATCATGTCATCAGGGCTAGAATACACAAGTCCCTCTACATATACGTACATCATCAAAATTAATTATGGAATCAAACTTTGGAATCACTGGAACTGGCTAGATACAACTATAGGGAATGAAGGATGTGTGTGTCATTGTGTGTGTGTGTGTGTGTGTGTGTGTGTGTGTGTGTGTGTGTGTGTGTGTGTGTGTGTGTGTGTGTGTGTGTGTGTGTGTGTGTGTGTGTGTGCGCGCGCGCGCGCGTGTGTGTGACTGTGTGTGTGTGTGTAGAGAATGTGTGCACACCTCATTTGCATTTCCACGCTCAGGTTGTGGATAAAATGTCCAGAGAATGCCAGACAGTCTACTGGGGTCAGTATTGCATTGATCCAACCTTCAAAGATACACAAATCAAAAGTAGAAATGAGACAAAACACGCATGTATACTATTATGTCCCGCTAGAGTTTGTACAGATACAAAACCTCAGTAACACACTGTCAAATCCATAATCCATTTGTAAACGCAGGCAATACCCACAGCTGCACACCGGAACTTACTAAAATGTTATTTTATCCAATTTGTAAGGTAGAGGTTTAAATACAATCGGCAGGAGTCATTGTTTTGTAGTTGAACAAAACGTGCCATTTCCTTAATACCATGTTAACCACATACATGTTTAATCAACCAAAATCTCATATAAAAATAAAATAAACAGGGTACTTGTTTCTGGGACTACAAGCCTTGTCACTCTACTCTCAGTGGTTCTCAAACATTTTCATGTCAAGGACCCTCAAATGAATATGCATTTGGCACAGGCCAAACCCTTAATCCTATGAAGTTGTCGGACATTTTCACATAAACGCAGAAATAAAGAGAAACGCAGCCATTCAAATGTCAATAACTGTAGTTGGAAAAAGTTACTATTTGCGTCACCACAAAAACTAGTTGCATTACAGTAACGTATTAATACTGATGGTGTTATGATCACGTTATGATAGTGTTATAATTATAATCATCATTGGGTACTTAGAAACATGCCATAATAGTGTTTTCCTGCTGCACTGACCTGATGGAATGAACAGCGTCTGGCCTTGCTTCAGAGTGCATTTGTAACACTTGTCCACCTGGTCAGCAAAGAACATCTCTGTGTGATTGGACGAGGACCTCCAGCGCTCATACAGCGACAGGTTGGCAGAGGTGGGCTTGATCAGGAAGAAGATCTTCTCTCCCTGCAGACACGCGCGCACGCACACACACACACACACACACACACACACACACACACACACACACACTCTCTCTCTCAGTGAGCTTGTACTGTATATCTGCTATTTTGTAATTGCCAACAACGCTACAATCTAAAATGACAGATGCTTTCCTGGTTTCAAAGGGTCGTCCAGAGCAATTTACAGTAAACAGGATACAGTAAAATGCATGTCTCTATTAGAGACAGTGTAGTGAGAGCCTCAGTAATCTAGGATCATAGATAAACCAACCTAGCAGTATAATAATAAAATCAATGCATTGAAACTATACAAACTAAAGGATCAACCAGGTCAACAAATGGACTGGCATCTTCTAAATAACATGCCAACTAAATGACATGTAAACCTTTTGCACCAGACTGCATGGTCGTCCAGCTACCTCAGAGGTGCCTAATGTGGACCCAGCCATTTCATTCAAGTGACATGCAACTAAACGACCACATCTGTAGTGTGCACAAACACATTCCAAAACATTCAGCAACCATTTCATGTCACTGACCCCCGAAATAGGCTTTCATTAGACCATGCATCCTGTTCTATATGACCCTGACATGAAAATATGTCTTTGTTTGAATTAAATTAAACTGTCTAAATGACATAATTGTACATGAGAAATAGGAAACATTGAATCATACATTTAGAATAGTACGGGCCAATTTGTGCTTTTTGAGCAAACAAAAACAACTAAATGTGTCATGGAAGAGCTCCGATGTTAAAATAAAAGGTTGCAGACGGCACTGTCGGGCAGAAACCGTGCAAGTTTTACATTGTTCATGAATTAAATCCCTACGTCATCACACAAGCGTGTCACACAAAAGTAGTGAAAATAGCTGATCTACAAGTGCCCAATGCCTAGCAACGCAAGGCGTTGTGTGCTTGTAGATTTGTGTGTCTACTTGGTGACTTGGTGACTTGGTGACTTCATGTTTCAGGAAATTAAAAAGTTAGGAGTTAGGAGGTTTGAAAAAAAAGAAGAAAAGAAAAAAATAAAGATTGCTAAATTGCTGGAGTTTGCGTCGAAGCACTTTTTAATACATTCCATTGGTTCAATATTTTTTTAACCAACACACAGACAGAAAGGGTGTTCAATATAGCATTAATTTATACAAAATACAATAAAAGAATGTGAAGTTTGGTGGTTTCTTCCGGACAGCAACGATTATGCTAGTGTCTTTTGTGTTTTCTGTTATTGTGGGGAAGGTGAACAGCGATTGTCTATTTTCAGCGAAAACCTTCCCCACAATGAGGATGCTGGGGTATTTAGAGGTTAACTCTAGTGAATGGAATTGTAAAGACCATGCTACAATCTAGCTTCTATAGGACTGTTCTTATGAGATCATGTGACGATTAAAATTATTATACCTATTATGTCTATAAATTACAGACAGTGATTCAAAGAAAAGCATTTTGAAGCACTTTAGTCAAACTTCAAGAGCATTCCTGACCTTCAAAAACAACTCGTTCCAATTTAAACAGATTGAATTCAATTGAAAACAAAACCATGTTTACACAGTCAAATCCTCAGTGATAATTTAACTCCTAAACACTCTCTGGGTTCAGTTCAGCCGAGGGAAAATAACGACGTGCATTTACTCAAGCACTGAGCTTATAATGTGCAAGCTCACATCTTGCGCTATCTTATTTTACAAATTTTGGATGTAGTATGAGAAGTATGATAAGTACTGATTTAGAAGGCCTTTTTAGATTCGGCCTCGGGTGTGGAGGCAGTGCAGTACTTCTCAAAGTGTTGACAACGTTGTGTGGATGTTGGTGCGTACCTTGAGGACGTGGTACCACACGGAGGCGCCCCCGTTCTCGATGTGGAAGTCGGTGTAGCTGTCCTTCACACAGATCAGACAGTACTTGGTGACTTTGGGTTTCCCCAGCAGTGCGTCGTCCGGCCAGTAGTTCTGAACCCACGACAACCTGCGAACGATCTGAGGACTCTCCACGATGCTGTCCATCCTGTGTACACACGCACGCACGCACGCACGCACGCACACACGCACACACACACACACACACACACACGCACGCACACGCACGCACGCACACACGCACACGCACACACACACACACACACACACACACACACACACACACGTACACAATATGTACACTGTAAAATCCTGAGGGTACGATACAAATATGATTTGTATATATCTATAATTTGACACTGAGGATTTTACTGTGGAGGCAATGGCTCTGGACTCTATAGGCCTAACACAATTATTTATTAGTATTAGCCTACGTAATCGCAATTATTTGAGATAATGTATATATCATCACTGTTGGGTGGAAACATTGCATGTAGCAAACTGTTACTTTTCAGGAAATACAAACATATAATATATATAATAATAAATAAATAAAATAACCTGTGTTCCATTGGATCCAATTGTAGTTATTATTTAGTCACAAGCTCTTGTTACTACTTTTCATTGGTTGAGTATTTATAAAACCCTAAAACAAAATCAATCAGCTTGACTTTCACTTTTGTCGTGACAATTGTAGGTTGGCCACGTTTCCTTCTTTTGAGACATTGTATTTATTGTAACATCATTCATCATTGTAGCCTACTGTACGTCAAATAAATTAAATAAAAAATATGGAGATACAAGGTTTCTGCACAACAGTGATCATCTACTGTATTTATTTATGTATTTGCTTACGTATTTATGTATTCATGTATGTATTTTTTGTGTGTACCTTGTGTCTGAGAACTCCAGGTTGATGACGTTGAGAACCTTCTTCCTGTTTGTGCTGTAATAATAGTCCACAAACTCCTTCAGCTTCATCTTGCCGTCACTCTGCTTGGTCACGTCCACCACATCCACACCTACGTCGGGACCTGGTGGAACAAAAAGACGTTAGCAAGCAGCACTTCATATACAGAACCGCCGCACAACCGGCGCATGGGCACCACACTGTTTCAGATGCAGTGGTGCTCAACACCCAGTAGTCAAAGTATATCGTAGCTGTTGGGGCAGAAACCTCCTATCTCCATATTTTAATATAATATTTATTTTAGTAAATGAATGCCCTCATCACACAAAAAGCATCAAAAGTAGTAGATCTGCTACTTTTGCTATTTTTATTTGAATCGTGAAAAATACCAGTTTCGGACATGAGGTTTCTACCCGACGATGAAATGCTCCTGTTCATGTTCAACTTGAACATGTTCATGTTCAATGTTCAAATAATACTCAACTACTCAAGTGAAAGTTGCTCGGTCAAAGTACAGTACTTGCTTTTAAAAACATGAAACTATTCTAAAGCATGTGCTTTTAAAAAATATATTCAAGTATTCAAAAGTACAAATTACAAAGTACATTTTCTCCAATACAAAACTATCCACCACTGTTCATGTGTCATGTTCTCTGCCAAGTTGATCAGAATGTAGTCAAATGATGCCCTCTACTGGCAGACTGATGCCACATCACCAGCTGAAAGGAATCTATCAAAGGCTGAGACAAACAAAGCACTTGTAAAATGCTAAACGAGGTAACATAAACTATAAACAACCACAGTAACAAAACTATGTCAAAGAAGCTTATTTTGTAGAGGAATCAAAGTATAGTTTAAGACAATTGGACTCATGTGGATTTGAGGATCAAATCAGTTTTACTGTCACATCACAGGATTACAGGTCAGGGCAGCTGCTGACCATTTGGATGCCCTAAAATGACCTTTTTGAGCTGCCAGTCAGATTGAAAAAGGTGCACTCGTTTTCACAGAGAGAGGCGCGCTGTCTAAGGGTGACTTGAGCCATGAAAGGCACCGACGTGCAAGCTTAGGCGATCAAGTCGCCGACCCGTGTGCCAAGCATTGCAAAGTCACCTTCAGCAATCAGCACTGTCTGAGTTACTGTATGTTTGAATCGCAAATCCCCCCGTCCCCCGTCTTTTTTCCTTCCTTTTTCAATCTGACTGGTTTTCCAATCATACTGTAGCATATATACTGTACGTACATTGTACAAATGCACATTGAATAATGAAAGAAAATGTAATCACATACCAACATAGTTCTCCACGTCGCTGATGTAGAAGGTTGGCGCCGGCATGGACAAGCCCAGGCCGTCTTTCTTCAGAACCATGATGGGTTCGTTGAAACCGTTCTCTTCCAGGTGATCCATGGTCAGCTGACTGCCGCTCAGCTTCACCACCACGTCATCAGCACTGGAACACAACCATCTACGTTAACGCTACTGTAGACTCTTCTCAAACACCCTGGACAACGCTCCGCACATCTTAGACCAGGGGTAGGCATTAGGCAACAATTTACAATTTAGCATTTAGCGATTTACAGTAAGCAAGAATAACACATAATAAATAATACATCAAATACATAGAAATAGTCATCAAGAAATAAGGATCATAAGCAAGCTAAGAACCTAACATCCATCTAACAGTAGAATATCTGTACAATGAAACTATGAGTATACACATAGAGTGCTAAGTAATGTATACAAGATATGCTACGTGTATCTAAATTACAACCTTGCCAACACTGGCACAGGGGAGGCTGATCAGTGCTTCTCTGGCAGAATGGCATAAGTGTGAGAGAGAGGATTTATGTAAAATATTTGAAAAACTAAACGTAGTCAATGAAATGATGTCTCTATGAAATATCCTTCACATAATTCTACATTCATACAAACTCTGAACTCTCACTGTAAATATATTACGCTTGTTATGAATATGGAACATCTAAATATGTTGGAAATAATTAGAATGTTGATGTTAATAATTAGAATAATTAGAATGTTGGTGTCATAATTAAATTTAGTGTTGGTATGGCACACTGATTATCAAGAAAATATAAAACAAAGGCACTTCATGTCAAAAGGTTTGCCGACCCACCCCTGTCCTAGACAATTCTCCCTCCTGGCTCCCACATTTTGGAATAAACTCCCAATTGCCATCAGAAGTGCAGACTCAGGGCCCATTTATGCTCCTGTAAAGTTCTAACAGGGACACGAAAGGACTGGGGAGTGTCCGTGTTCTGCGGACACTATCACGCAAATAAGGGACATCACTCTTTCCACTAGAGTCACCTCTTCAGACTCCATTCCACCCCTAGCACTTCACTCTCCTTATATCTGTTCACCTTTCTTTTCCATTGATGCTAATTTACTTTGCAAATAGATCTTGGTAACTTGTCTTTGGTAACTTGTAACTTGTTTTTAGCTTGATCACAAATGTTGAGAATGTTATTTAGATGGCATGTTGTTTAGGCAGATGCTAGCGTCATTGTTTCCATTGGAGGCAATGCATTGTTCTCTCTGCATTCTACTTGTGTGACTATTTACGTTGTTGTTTATTGACTAGAGATCATGTTTACTCTGACCTCATGCTTGTAAGTGGCTCAGGATAAGAGTGTAGACCTGCTAAATGCCTAGTTGCCTACTCTTAAGGGAATGTCAATACTATGCAGTGGTATGCAAGATTCATACTATGCACTGTGTATGTATTGGAGTAAATACTCATATATGTTTTATGTTTATTAGTCTGACAGACTAAAGACTAGTTTGAAGATCGCTTCATCGCTGCCTGCTTGAAGTGCTATATTAGGAGTAATGCAACATGATATGTCAGTCACACTGACAAGCTACTGGACACTTGTCTGTAGCCTACTGGTCACTAAAGGTCTCTGTTTAAATAAAGATGAGAAGGAGACAGGACACACTAGGAGTCTAGACAAAAAGTAGACATATTAGGATAGCAACATGGATGCTGATGCTGGATGCAGGATGCTCATAGGATTGAAACACCTTGTGATTGGCAGATAAGAATAGATGTGATTCTGTCTGCCTGGATAGGTTAAGAAAGAGTACATAAGCAGCCTGAAACTCAACTTGTGTGTGCTAGATTAGACCTAGAACCAGTGTTTTAAATTGTACTTTGTGCTGAATAAATAGTGACCATGCAGACTGGTCTGTCATCTTTAAAGTTCTGCTCCACAAGAGATTCTACATTGTAAGTTGTAATTGTAACTAGGACAATTCAACAATATACTGCCACATTTTATGTGTATTTAATTTATTCATTGAGTGAAACCATATTTGGAAATAAGTTAAATAACACAAAGGGGAATCAAGTAACAGATAGAGATATTTGGTTAATAATTGTCCACTTAAGATACGCACACACCGGGCATACTTATTTTGTGTGAGTAGCATTAATCAGAAGTGTCATCTACACAAAATGTGAATATTACACAGCATTAAACACAATTTTTTTTAAACGAAATATTTTTTTACCGCGAATAAAAGCATGAATCTGTACCATAGTTTGATGTGAAATATTCACAATTTTCCCCCCCATTTATTTGTGATACTTCCAGTGTGCAAGGACCTTTACACTGTTGATACACACAAGGAAAACAAGAATATCATATCAATATATTTCATTGGTCATTGTTTGTTAAATTATATTCATCATATTACAGAATTTGATAGTGTTTAATCAGCCTAGCAGAGGACATAGACAAGCAGTTATACAGTGCCCTCTTGTGGGATGTTTGATGCAGTACAGAGCAGAGTTGGCAGAGTAAAAGGTGCCAGGTCACTGGGTTCAACACCATATAGCTCTTGTATTTACAAGATTCTGGGATCTGTTTCAGATGAGGTTCTGTGGGCCCTGTTCAGGGCCCACAGAACCCTGCTCAGGGCCCACAGAACCCTGCTCAGGGCCCACAGAACCCTGCTCAGGGCCCACAGAACCCTGCTCAGGGCCCACAGGCCCAAAGAACCTTTGTTTCAGATTATGGCCTCTTTCTTATATTATTTGACAATTTGGCCAATGTTTGACCAGTTTTTATAGTAGTTTGTTGATTACTTTTGATGCACCTTCTTTTTTATTTTCTTTCTTTCTTTCTTTCTTTCTTTTTGTTATTAAAAAGGGTCTTAAAAGTCCTTAAATTGTCACTTCACTGTCATCTGGGCCCCCCCCCCCCCCCCCCAAAAAATCATGTGGAGACCCCCCTGCTATGGGTCCCGATACACAGGTTGAGAACCACTGTGAAAGGTAACCAATACAGCCATGACAGAACTTCACGGGTTCTGGAACATTTCAGGTTCTGGGTTAAAAGAAGCCAACAGACAGACTCTTACCTGGGAAACGTCCGGCTGCGCAGCTCCTTTATGAAAACCTGACTTCCATTCTGAACAGCTTTGATGTCTGTGCTCTGCCCTGTGTCTTGCTTGTTCCAATTCTTCTTCCTTTTCACTGATGATTAAAAGCAAAGAACAAGTTAAAACAAAAGATGTTAGTAGACACTGTCGTTAGCGCACAACACACAACATATGATAAGGATGTGTGCATTCGCAACGCACGCACGCACGCACGCACGCACACACACACACACACACACACACACACACACACACACACACACACACACACACACACACACACACACACACACACACACACACACACACACACACACACACACACACACACACACACACACACACACACACACACACACACACACACACACACACACACACACACACACAGTTCTAATGTAACTGTACTGTAGCTAACTCACATGTGGATTTTCCATGGGCCTTCTCACAGTTTGGACAGTGATAAATATCAATATCTGGAGCATCGTCCTCATCCACACCAACACAACTGAAATGATAAGAAATAAATACATTTTATTTACTAGGAAGAAAAGATTTACAGGAATGTGGAGGTGAGATCACATCGCAACAGTTAAATACACACACAATACAAAGACTGGCAGAATGCATTCACCGTTTGTGCGAGCTCATTTATTTATTTGACCCAGTAAGTATAATAATAATAATAATAAACTTTGTTTGTATAGCACCTTTTAAGAACAGAGTCACAACGTCACCGTGCTTAACAGAATAGAGCGCAAAAAACACAACATACATCAATAGGCATGAAAATACAACACAAGAAATATTACATTAAAATGACACGGGTAAGGGGTTAAAAGCAGCTTTGTAAAGGTGGGTTTTCAGGAATGATTTAAGACGAGACAGACTCGGCAAACCTGACCTCCAGGGTCAGGGCATTCCTGTAGGCCAGAGAGGCTTATTGACGGTGTAGTCGGGGAGTCTATCCCCATTTCAATGTGCTTTCCCTGGGGGAAAAAAACACCTACCATCAATCAGTTCCCAGTACTTACAGCACACTTGAGTTGGCGGTGGCCGGGGTCAAACCCATGACCTTGTCCGAAGTCTACTGGCTGAGCTACCCGGACACAAATGTCCCTGGGGGCATTTGCTCATGTACCTCTGTCTAATACACAGTAAAGGAATTCTGGACTAAATGACAGACCATATCAGACCAAATCATGCCCAACAACAATAACATTGTTCTGACATTGGTTTCCCAGAGATAAAAATAAAATGGTATCAAATGGGGGATAATGGTCTTACAATATGCAGGGGTTTTCAACCGGTGGTGCGGGAACACTAGGGGATCTTCTGTTACTACAGGGGGGCGGCTAAATCTTTGTCTAACCCTAGCATCCCTATTCTGGGGGAACATTTGCAGAAAATAGCAGAGCTACAAGCTCACAATGGCTGGGATCTTGTTATTTTAGACCAGGAAATTTGATGTAGAGGGGGAAAAAGAACAGACAAAGAACAGACAAATTTACAACGTTTGTGAACCACTGTTCCAGTGAACTCCTAATGTGCCATACTGTATAGTGTCGTAGTTCATCTGTGTGTGTCATACACATTCTGAGGAAGATTTGGAGAATGACATTGCCGTGGATGAGGCCAAGTCTTGCCACGGACACATTTGTCTGTGTAAGGACATATGGATGACCCCTGGTCAAGAAAGTCAAGAGCTGCCACCGCCACAAGCACATTCTTTCCACTGGAGGGCGCTCCGACCAAACGCACTGTCCTGGGAGTTCCCCCCAGGCGGGCAGCTCTGTGTGTTTTCTTTTGGTTCCACTCCATTCCACACACACCCACGCACACACGCATGTGCGCGGCGCGCACACACACACACACACACACACACACACACACACACACACACACACACACACACACGCACGCACGTACGGCCTCCACTGTCAAAATAAAACAGAGGGCGGTGTCCAGCCTGCTCATGTTCACCCATCTATACAGAACCCAAAGCCATTGACACAGAGACTGTAAAGTAGCATTCTAACTCAATATTAACAGTACTGTGTGTTCATATTGAATTAGACTGCTATAGTTGAGAAGCTATATAGTTGAGGTTTACTAGTGCTTCTCAATGTGGGGTATGGGAACCCCCAGAGGTGTCAAATAAAATAGCCGATCTACAAGTTATAGTGAAAGTATGTCATCAACACACATTGCGGCTATATTGCAAAACAAATACATAGATCTTCTTTTCCTTTCAGCTGTTCCTTTCCTACAGCGAATCATCTGTCTCAATCTCACTCTGTCCTCTGCCTCCTCTTTTCACACCAACTATCTTCATGTCCTCTATAGGCCTAGTTCCAACCTCAGCATCCTTCTACCATCTCACACCAACTATCTTCATGTCCTCTATAGGCCTAGTTCCAACCTCAGCATCCTTCTACCTTCTCACACCAACTATCTTCATGTCCTCTATAGGCCTAGTTCCAACCTCAGCATCCTTCTACCTTCTATAACCAACTATCTTCATCTCCTCTATAGGCCTAGTTCCAACCTCAGCATCCTTCTACCTTCTATAATACTCACTCCAGTCCTCTGTACATGTCCAAACCATCAGTCTGGCATCTTTTTTCCAAAAAATCTAACATGCGCCGTCCCTGTAATGTACTTGTTCCTGATCCCATGCATCCTTGATACTCCCAGAGAGAAACACAACAGGGTCTCTGCTACCCCCAGCTCTACTTCCTGACTTTTCTTCAGTGCGACTGACTGTCTCTAAAAAACATTCAAAATAGCTGGTCTCACCACCATCTTGTACACCTTCCCTTTCATTCTTGCTGATACTTTCCTATCAGTCAGTACTCAGTAGAGCTCTCGCCTTTGGACGACAAGGTCACGAGTCGTGCTGTACATACTGGGAGCTGCGGCACTCCAACTCAGCAATCCATCTCCCAGGAGTCTAGCGCATTGTACCGGGGATAAAGTCCTGCGTTCTTGGCTGATACCGACAATAAGCCCCTCCGACCAACTTACTATACTGTAAAAACAGTGAAAACAGTGAACACAGCTAAATGCAGTGAGAGGGCAACGTGCCTGTGCTGGTAAACACCACCACACTACTCTAGTGACTGAGTTCTGCTGGTGTAGAGGGAAATGATTGGTACAAAAATGTAATTATTGTTTTTTTATGTAAACACAGGAAGAGTTACATGCCTTTAAGGCCCCATCATAAGAGACATCCAGTGGTCTCTGGGGTGAGACTCTTAAACGGCATGCTTCACCTACGGTGTCCCTTTCAGCTGCCCTACAGCAGTGATTCTTAACCATTTTAATTTCAAGGATCCACAGTTTGGTAATGCATTAGGCCACTGAGCCCCATAACTCTATGAGTGTCCACTCTCAGAGTTACAGACCTGTGATGCTATGCTCATGAAGCACATGAAGATAGTACAAAGAACGTTTGTAGCTGTCACGAAAGCAACAGCTACAAAGCTACAACAAATGTTGAACTGGTTTCAACTTCAGCTACAAAGATGAAAAGCTATACGCTGTGTAGCTTTGTATCTTTAAAGCTATATGCTGTGTAGCTTTGCATCTTTTTAATCTGCCAATGTGAACGCATCATAGTGGTCCTTTAGTTAGTGGTGACCCCGCCCCTGTAACCCCCTCAAGGACCCCCGGCCTCGAACCCCACTTATGCTGCATTCACATGGAATCAGGCAAGCGGTAGACGGCAAACCGGACTTGATTTTTGTTGACGGGAGCAGGACGGTAAACGGAACATGCAGGACGGCGCAGCAGCCTAGCAGCCAGAACCGGCGACGGTAAAGGCAGACGGCATGTTATAATATTGAATATTTTTACCTGATTCCATGTGAATGCCGCATTAGAGAACTACTGGCCTGCCCTACAGCCTAATGAGCCCATCTCAGTAAATAATGCATTGATATTAAAAAGTACTTTGTATTTACACTTTTGAATACTAAAATATTATGTATTTTTAAAGCAAATAATGAAGTACTTTATCTCAAGTACAAATTTGACCGAGCAACTTTCACTGTAATTGAGTAATATTTTAGTTAATCCATCACTTATTACAACCAGACACAAAACAGGTGTTTTATTTCTGGTAAACATGCATATTTCTTCCTTTCTTTCTTGGTCTCTTGGATGCTCTAGATCTGCAATAAATAAATTCCCACAACTTGGGGACCAACTGGCATCTTCCAAATACCTTCCTAGAGGCCATAAGAGACGTAACGAAGCACGTGTTCGGCTGCTGGCCTTAATTACATTTAATGCATATGAGAGCAGAGCAGGCCATCTATCACATCTGTTCAGGAGACCTTCAGCTAACCTACGCCATGGTTCACTGTAGCAAACACTGCTAATAATAATAATAATAGCACATGTTGGAGGGTAAACACAAAACACAACGTATTTTTAGCACTGCAACAGTTCATCTATTGTTATGGCTTGGCTCTAATAAGGCCATAACAAAGAGGGGAGACCAGATGGAGTTAAATCAGCAAAAAAGTGTTTTATTATGTGTTCTAAAAACTGATTGATAAATGTTAATTTTAAGAAATAATTGATCCTATTTTGGGCATGATATTGTAGCATCTCTGTCGGGTGGAAACCTCATGTCCAAAACAGTTACTTTACAGGATTCAAATTCAAATGTAGCAAAATAGGAGATCTACAAGCTCAAAGTGTATTGCTATTTTCGGATAATTTTGCGTGAAGCTGTACGACGAAAAGTAAAAAAAATCTTCATAGACTTAAATTTAACAAGCTCACAAGGGGGCGAGATGTGACGCCTTGTGAGCTTGTAGATCGGCTATTTTAACTATTTATACCATTATGTGGCAAAGCATAAATTGGGTGGTTAATCCTTTTTTAATACATTTTATTCATTTTATTAACAAAAAAGTAATCGATAGAATAATCGTTAGTCGAAAGTTGCCGTCCCAAATTGGTCAAGGTGTCAGTGAAGCATCTCTCTCTCATTCTAGATTCTAGAATGAGAGAGAGATGCTTCACTTCTAGAATCTAGAAGAATGCTGTAATACTTCCTGATCACACAGGGTTATGGTGAGCTTATAGTATATATGGCTTTGTAGTAGTATTCCGCTTTACAGTATAGCTTATAGGCAATATAGCTTATCCCAATAAGGCGGTCCGCGGGCCAAATCCGGCCCGCTAATCAAGTTGGACCTGCTGGCAGGAGAGTTCTAAATGTGAGTTTACCATAATCACAGTAATCCTTAATCATATTCCAGCATATTCAAGGGTTTTGGAGACATGAGACAGAGTCCATGCAGTCATTTTCAGTAGAGCATTGCAGAGGGAGTGATGGTCGTTGACCATCATTAATGGAAGGCAATTGTGTTGCTGCACTGTAAACTGAAAATATGGTAGCGTGTTGTCAAGTGTAGGCCTACATATGAGATTGATAGCTCAGGGGGGAAGTCCAGCCCCCTGGACAATTTATATTATACTATACCATACTATATGGGTTTATATACAGTTTTACAGTATATAGATTTATAGCTTATATATGGGTTTACATTTACAACAGTAACAGTGTACCTCCCACACAACGTCTCTCTATCAGAAAACATAACAGGGTGCCACATGATGTATGACAAGTATGCAATGATGACACTAAGTAGCCTACATACATTTATTCATGTACTGTACTTAAGAAATACTTTGGATAACAAGTGATGAAACAAAACAAAAACAAACAAAACTAAATTTAAACTGGAACACTATAAAAGCAAAACTGAAGCTGATAAATATTTGTGGGGTTCTCTCGTTTCTCTTTTCTCTCTCAGACCCGATATGAAAATTAGATCATAAGGTAAACCAAGGGTTCCCAAACTTTGCAGGTCGCTAACCCTTCAAATAATGATATTTGAACTGGGGACCCCCCACCCTGACAATCACTTGGAATATAGGCTTTACATTTAGTTTGACTCGGTTCCCCAGATAACTATTGTGAAAATAGACGATCTACAACTCACAACGCCTCGAAGAGCTTGTAGATCGGCTATTAACTTTTACAATTACAATTGATGTAATATTTGCCAATTTGGTATATTTTAAAAGTCATTAGATTGTAACTGCAGATAACTTGTACACACTGCATACTGGCACTGCATGTTGGTTTGTTTACTGTTGAGTGAGAAAACTATGTTGCACATTAAGCTAATCATCCCAGTGTGGGACCAACCTCCTGGGGGTCCCCATCCCCAGTGTGGGACCAACCTCCTGGGGGTCCCCATCCCCAGTGTGGGACCAACCTCCTGGGGGTCCCCATCCCCACTGTGGGACGAACCTCCTGGGGGTCCCAAACCCCACTGTGGGAACCACTGAGGTAGACAACAATGAGTTTGATTTGGTGCAGCTCCGCAACGAGTGGGACTCGGAGAGCTGCATGACGTAATGATTCGAACACAAACTGTGTGCTGGACGAAAGAGGGGGGGAAGGGGGGGGTCATGGTTAATCACACACTGGGGCCATGCATGCAACGCAGCGCGTTCACTGCAATGACACTGTTACAATGCAAAGGAAACATGAGCTGCTATTATGCTGTCTTACTTGTAAAGGACAATGACGCTAATGAAAGGACCAGCAGAGGGAATTCCCTGTCCCCAAACATCCAATGCCAACACAAACTACTACTGCACTCTGTTCATGGATTTATAAAAAAGCACTGATTAGCATGCATTTTCATTTTACATGACACCCAGTTTTATATTAATTAAATTTTATGTTGACTCCTTTTTTTATCTCTGGGATCCTAATCTACACTGTAAAATCCTCAGTGTTAAAGGGGTCATTTTAACATTTACTTCTGTGCATCCCAGACAGGTTTAAGATGCTTGATTCAATATTTAGATATATAAGTTTTATCAGTCACGCCGGCACCTCCTATATAAACCCATTAAACTTCAACTGTGTTTTCAATTAGTCCAACATGGTTAAAATGGTGACAGTGGTGAAGTTACAATATAGGAGGGGGGTGTGTCTCATGACTTTAATATAAAATATCTAGTAAATATTGACTCAAGCAACTTAAAAAGGGCTGCACTGTGTGCACACAAACGCCAGAGTAGACGTTAAAATGTCCCCAGATGTCCCCAGATATACAATTACATACCCCTTTAATTTAACTCTAATGTACAAATGAGGACGACCTAGAGAGAGAATGAGGACGACCTAGAGAGAGACAAATGGTACAGTCTCATGGCCGGGTATTATCTGATATACTCAGAGTTACAGAGCCAGGGCCCATTTAGCTATGGACCCCCTGGAACCCCCTCAAGGAGCCATGGGGGTCCCCAAACTACATGTTGAGAACCAGTGGTCTAAAGAAATTCTACCCTAATTTACCTAAAACTTTAAATCCCCTTTTTTTCTATAGATTCAGTTCTTCTGCCATTCTCATGTCCCTCCA
Organism: Protomyctophum bolini; assembly: GCF_963924005.1. Taxonomy (NCBI): domain Eukaryota; kingdom Metazoa; phylum Chordata; class Actinopteri; order Myctophiformes; family Myctophidae; genus Protomyctophum; species Protomyctophum bolini. The sequence goes on along the minus strand of NC_137863.1, from coordinate 24,970,241 downwards.
CTTAAGAATTAAGAACATCACTCACTGGATTATAATTCTCCATAATCCTGTTTAAAGGGCGCTGTATTTACAAGCACTAATTTAAATTAGCAAGAATAAACACTTTAATTTACAATGTCACACCAATGTCCATCACAAACTGGTCTTTGAAACAGCCTCTTAAAGGAGTAGTTCACCCAAAAAATTACTTATTTTCTATCAATTACACACCCTATGAAGCCCTGGAATCATGGAGATTTATTGCGACAGTAGGGCGCAGATTACTAGGAGAACTTGCAAAACATGTCAGTCGTTCTGTCACACCACCATATATGGCGCACGCCTCGTGACACATCACGCCACCATATATGGCCGTCAGTCCATCACGCCTCGTGACACGTTCCATATAGCCATATCCATATATGACGATCACGACACTGACCTTATCAAACCCTGGATAGCCATACATGGAGATGAGTGGATCATCACCTAGATCTGCATGGAGCTGGCCAGCAACTCTTCATCTGACCTCTAACCTCAAACCCTTAGATCTCCATATATGGAGCTGACCTGTTCCGACATTCCATATCTTGATCCTTCCCCATCCGTCCTTCCTCTTTGATGTCTCACTTTTGACTGATACCTGTCCATTCAAACTCTAGACGGGCCCGCCCCAAAGTTATTAGTGCAGCCGCACCCGGCAGCCGGAAAAAAATTGAGTTCTCAACAGGCCCGAAAATTAAGGCCCGGCCCTACCTGGGCCCTCATCAAACCCTGTAAACTCAAGACACTGCCCCCGCTGCCACCCTTAGATCTCCATATATGGAGCTGACCTATTCTGCCATTCCATTATGTTGATCTGACCTCATCAAACCCTGTACACTCAAGACACGCTCCATATATGGCCAGTACAGAATTCATTCCATATGTTGATCTGACCCCACCATGCCAAAGCGCCAGCACTCACCCAGCAGTAAATGGTAAATGGTGCATTTATATAGTGCCTTTATCCAAGGCGCTTTACATAGATTGTGCATCAATTCACCCATTCACACAAACATTCATACACTGATGGCTGCAGAGACCATGCAAGGCACCAACCAGCACATCAGGAGCAATTTGGGGTTCAGTGTCTTGCTCAAGGACACTTCGACACTAACTCTGACAGCAGTCTGCCGTCACCCAGGCAGATGCGTGCACGCAAACGGTCGCTTCTCGCCCTCAGGGCATCTTACTGGTTAACCTGCTTTCTATCCCTTTCCCTTTGGCTCTCACTATACTTTCTCTTCTCAAGGAAAATGACAAACTGATGGAGTGTACATGTAAAAAAACTAATTCAACCACATATTTACCCATGTACACCTGTGGCGTGACAAATAAAACTGATTCTGAGCTAAATCAACTGTCTACATTAATTGCAATGCAGTTTTATTCAGTGTTTGATTACCTGGCAAATAAAATAAAGCTACACCGGATATTGTTGCAGTAACATTTTTCCAATCCTCTCTCCCCCCCCGGAGCAATAACAGTTTGATATAAAACTGAAGGGGCAGGTTCAAATCCCCTCCCTTCCTCCGTAGTTGTATCAAGGAAACAGCGGGTGTGTGGGCGAGGGAGATACAGTGGTAATAAAGCATAAACCCATTGAGAACATTCAGACCATGCTGACACTAGCATCATCATACATACAGCGCTCTCTAAACCACACAAGGGACCTGACGCCATATTTATATCATACCGCTTTTCTCAATGTGGCGTCCGTCCGGGGACCACCAGGGGTCCAAAATGGACTATTACGGGTCTGTAACTGAGTGTGTACACAATGGAAGCAAATGGACCTGGTTCCATTTGCACACTCAGAGTTAAATTGTACATTGATTGTACAGTGTAGTTTGGGCTCCCAGAGATAAAAATAAATAAAAAGTGGTGTCAAATGGGGACCATGGCCTGTTGCATATCAAAATGGGGGTCCTTAAAAAATAAATAAAAAGAGGTTAAGAATCAGTGATTTACACTCACTACAGTCCTGGAACATGACACAGATCAGTCATCTTTAGTGCATTTGTGTAAAGTACAGTACAGTACAGTACAGTACAGTACAGTACAGTACAGTACAGTACAGTACAGTACAGTACAGTACATGAAGGAGGACATCAAGTTTACAACACATTTGAGAGGAGATGATGGGAGCTCTGTTCCGTGTACTCAAGAGCTGGAGAGACAGGGAGACCGCTGTTTAAAGAACCATATACAAACACTCTTGCAATGGTTACTATGAGCATATAGAGCTATTTGAAACGTAATTAAAACAAATATTTAATCACGTATAGCCTAACAGTACCTTAAACTACACTCATTTAAAACTCAACTCACTTTCACACTTCGCTATAATCACTGTTGATCTGGACAGGATTTTGACCCACGACTTGAAAACCTTACATATATTCACACAACATCCCAGACATGAAAATCATATCAAATCGGGTATGGTGGTCAATTGCATATCAAACTGCTCTTTTTTGGTTTATTTACAGTTTTAGATTAAGAATTTTAGAATGGCTTTGAATATCTGTGATAGGCCGACTGATTTTACAGTATAGATACTATAGGCATATATTAATTTCACCACTATTATTATTATTATCATCATCAACATCATCATCATAACAATGACAGCTATACCACCATTTTTGGACAAATAGGCCTACATCCCACTTTTTAAAGACAACATCCTGCAGTTTAGTTAAGAGGCAGCTCATATTTTAAAACAGTATAGTAATAATACTGTAATAATTTAATTTAAATATAAGATCCATCACTCTTTGGTTGAGTCTGGGGTTTGTTTCACAATACAAGCATCCGTTTAGTTGTGTAACTTAGTTAAATGTACATGCAATTGTAAATGCAAATGGACACTGAGTCTCAAAGATAAATGAACACTGCATGGCAATTTCATAGTGTAGCCTACATGGAAAACAGTACAGCAGCAAAGGGTTAATGTTCAGGCGCGTAAATACCGTTCAATGGTCGGAAATGCTTGTGCGTGTGAAGAAGCATCTAAGTTCAACAAGGATCCGTTTCGTATGATCAACAGATATTACACTGCAATGTGCAATCAATGACCGCCCAATAATGACACTGCAGTAACGCAATAATAAAATATAAAGCTGATAGCCTGATATAATACGGTGGATTTGTCGGAGAGCTCATGGGGGTGATAGGCTACATCATGCATGGGTGACGCGACTGACTGCCCTACAGTAGATTTTAACACAATAAAATAAACATGAAACAATAAAACTATATCCACTAAAGTATGTTTTTCCTCACAGCTAGCCTATATGGATAATGAATATGAGCTATTGTCAGCCATAGCTGCTGGCAGCTAAGCTACAGCTGAGCTGGCCCCGCTCGCTCCCAGTCCCAGCATATTGGATCGGTGTATAATATGTAGTGTTCTTGGAACGTTGTGGTTGTAAATACATGGAATTAAATGCAGCGTGTGCAGACGCATCAAATGCAGTCTATATGGACGGCGGGCTGAAAGACATAATGTCTCTCTCGTCCGACAGAACAGACGCTGCTACATTGTAGCGATCCGTCCCGTTCTGCTGTTCACAACAATGATCCAACAGACCAACACTCAACACCACAGTGACCACACAATACGTCCCGATCGATAATCGCACCGGCGTGCGATCCGATCGTTCTTCGATAACGGCGTATTTTCACAATAACAAAAAAAATGCGGGGTGAAATCTTGTTTTTTTCAAGTATTCACATTAAATAAAATCGTCCCCATACAACACATAGCCCTCAGTCAAGCTCTGTGTGTTAGAGAGAGGCTATAACTCCGCCTTCTTCTTCTTGTTCAGGCGGCCTCGGTCTCCTAATGGAGCAACAAAGCTGTCAAACAGACTGTTAATACGGCGATATAGCAGCGTTATTGCGGTGCAAAGCCCACCAGAACCCCCGCGACCCACAGGAACCCGCTCACCTGCCGTGGAACCAGTCCTTGCATTCGTCGCACTCGATCATAAACTGCGTTACGTCGTAAGGTAATCTGCAGATGCAATACACGGGTACAGTCGCCATGTTCATGAACTAAAAACTACGTCGGACGGAGACGGAGGGGCCACGGCGGGCAGGCGCCTACCGCCCGTCCTAAAACAATAATATACACAATATGACGATGATGAGGAGGAGGGTGATGATGAGGAGGGTCCGTCCCGACGCTGCTGGACATGCAGCCTTTATTCCTTTCTTTTCTTTAGCAATAAATCCACAGGATCTTCCTCATCTCATGTCTTCAGCCTCTCCAATCCAGCCAACACACCGACCGAGCGAGTAGCCTAGCAGAGAGCAGAGCGCGGAGCAGAGCGCAGCACAGCACAGCGGACCCAGCGTTGCATTCACAAGAATAATCCCCGCTGGAGGAGCGAGGTCCTCCAATGCATTATCGTGTATGTGTCAGTGTTGTGCGTGTGTGTGTACTCTGTACGGTGTGTGTGCGTGTACTGTGTTTGTGTGTCAGTGACTGTGCGCGCGTGTTTGTCAGTGTGTGCGAGTGCATGTGCCCCCCGGTGACTCTACGGCGGTGAAAACGCTCACACGAGAGAAAGAAACCAATAACCACGAGAAGAAAAATGTATCCTCAGTCTCGACTCTCGTACAAAAAATAAAAAGTTACGTCATAATGCCAGACACCCCAAGTGGTCCCGAAATGTGATGAATGAATCCAGCTGATCACTAGAATCACTGCAGTAATGTGTACTGATCTGGATTTACAGGCATATATATATATATATATATATATATATATATATATAATATACTTCTCAACATGTGGGTCAATACAGGGTATCAGCACATTTCTAAAGTGACAATTTAAGGACTTATTTTATTAAACCTATAAAATGAAAAATGTCATTGTGTCAAATGTAATCAACAAACTATAGGCCTATACTTATAAGGACATGACCTTTTTTACCCCTGAAAAGTAGGCTAAATTAGTATAAAACAACCAACTTGGTCAAACATATTTTCTTTTTTTTTTCTCTCAATTTTTTTTATCCTGGGCTCTACACTCCCTCTGCCAACCTGGGGAGAGCAACGGACTCAGACTGACCTCTAGCTTCCTTCAGTGCATGATGGGGGAGGCTCCCCCCTGTCAGGTGAAAAAAAGCAGCTTGGACTAGCTGCTTCTTTTCACATGACAGGGGGAGGTTTCCCTGGTTGGATGTATACGCACGTGTGACCAGTTCCTTTCCCCTCCATCAGGTGCCCTGGCTGACCAGGGGGAAAGCAGTTTAGAGACCAGGATTACTGCATTTGTTTTGTGAGGAGACCTAGGAGACACGGGGAGAACATGCAAACTCCACAGAGAAAGGCCCTTTCGCCAACCCCACCTCGCCAACCCACTATAGAGAACACGCCCCCAGCGCCCACAGTGTCCCTAGTGGGAATTGAACCCAGGACCTTTTAGCTGTGAGGCGACAGCACTACAGAATGTAACACTGTATGTGTGACCCCTGTCACACATATTTCATGGTCGCATTAGTACTTTAACTCTAGTACAAATTTGACAGAGCAAATTTAACTTAGATGCATGAGTAATATTTATCAGGAGTATCTATAGGCCTACTTTAGTATAGTGCCTTGAGAGCCACACATCAGAAAAAACTAATTCATTGTCCGAACGACACATTTGAAAACTAGAGGGGACCACACCTTTTCTGTTGTAGCCCTTAAGTAATATCTACCTTTCCATATCAAATTGGCCCCTACTGTTGAAACCTTTAAATGCTGCCTTAACTATAATTTTTATACTTTGGCTTTTAATCCAGCTTGAACTAAGTCTCCTTGCTGGTAGTTTCACTTTTTTGGGTTCTTATTTTTAATTTGATTTATTTTGTATTATTTTATGTATTACTTTTAATTATTGTTTTTTATGTGTTTTCTGTCACGGTGTGCAGGTGTTAGGACCCAAGTGCAGGAAACTCAAACAAAGGCAGGACAAGAAGATCACATAAACTTGACTTTACTTGGTAAATGACATACGAAAACAGAAGTACATACACTGAACATAAAACCTGACACTAACTTAAGATCCAGCACTGAACAACCACAAGGCAGAGTTTAAATAGTCACTGGAGCTCATCACCCAACCTGGCTCAGCTGGTCCCCACAGGTGATGGCTATGGCAAGCCGTTTTAACATTTAATCGCGACTGGATATGTATTCCATATATCTGTAATTCAGTTCTTCCTAGTCAAAACTAACGTTTCAGATATCCACAATGACATTCCTCCTATCCAAAACTGTAATTTAAGATATCCACAAGGACATTTTTCCTATCCAAAATTACCATTTGAGATATCCATATTGTCATTCCTCCTAGGAGAAATGACGTCACTTTTTCCATTCATGTGTATTGGGCTTTTAGTTTTGGATGTCCGTAACTGCATTCTGGAATCTAAAATCAACATTCTGGATATCTAATTAAATTCTTACTAGGACAAACTACCATTTCAGATATCTACAATGCAATTCTTACTAGGATAAACTACCATTTCAGATATCTACATTCTACAATGCAATTATTACTAGGAGAAACTACCATTACAGATATCTAAAATTCCCAAATCATTCCAGACATCCATAATTATATTGTGTATATCCAAAAATACATTGTGACTAGTACAAATGTAATTATGGATATCTGTAATTAGTATTATGACTAGGAACAATGCAATTACTCCTAGGAAGAACTTAATTTCTCCTAGGAATAACTTAATTTCTCCTAGGAAGAACTTAGTTTCTCTTAGGAAGAATGATAGTTGACAGTTGATAGGAGTAATGTTAATTTTGACTAGGAAGAACTGAATTCAAGATATCCTGAATTACAATTTCTACTATCAAGAATGCAGTTCTGACTAGGAGAAACATGGTTTTGAAAACGGCTTGCCATAGCACTCAGGGCAATCAGAGTCAGAGGAGCAGGACTTGGGAGAGACAGAGGACAACCATGGACAAACGGAGGACGTGACCATGACATTTTCTTTTGTGCAGCACTTTGGAAACCTTGTGTTTGTGAAATGTGTTATATAAATAAATTGAATTGATTGGGTACTTTGAAGTACTGAAGTTGAGTACTTTGTCCACTCCTGGTTAAATACCAACAATACCATTATTACAAATGTCAATAATTAACATTCTCAAACGGTCAAACCTCACTAGTAGTCACTACCTCAGGTTATGACAGTTTTAGGCTAGTTTGGTTGCCATCTGTTGCCCTCTAGTGGATGCCTCCAGTATAAGCTTAATGCCCTGTGCTGCTCTGGGTAAAAGATCTAGCTTTCTAATATCAATATCATTGCTCTCTGACAGAAACCTCATATCTCCAAATTTTAACTTTTTAAGTTAGTTTTCTTTACTGATCTATACAGCCTTGATACGTTGCAAGCTTGTTATATGTTCTATTTTAAGTATATCAATCATTGTTGTGGAGTGTTAACAAGAGCTTGTGTGACTAAATAATAAACTACAGTGGCTCCATTGGAACACAATATCCTTTGTTCATTTCCTGAAAAGTAACCGTTTTGGACATATGAGTATGTGTTGACAGTAGCGTTATGATAGTTAATTAATGTAAATATCGCAATTCCAAATTTCCCCAAATCGGACTGTTATATAGCACCACCAGCAAGCCAATTTTTGTAAAACACTTTTTAACATCATGCAAATCGGTAAACCACGTACCCGCTAGCAAATCATGATCAAGATGATTTGTCAGTCAGATTTTTCCATCCCGAATTCCATCCCGAAAATAGCAGAAGTGGTCCATTTAGTACAAAATCATGAACCATTGTAGTAAAACCTTGCACGCACATTCCCACTGGGCCAAGGAAGAAATGCCAACCTACATTTTTCAGAAGAGAGAGCTTCAAACTCTCCAGGACACTCTGTCGCATCTTCTCCACATTGACAACCAACTCTGTCTAGAGAGAGAGAAAGAGGGAGAGAGAGTAAATAAACTTTTCAGCAAATAAAATTGGTGTAGTGGGAAAAAAGGAGTGGGACAAATACATGCTATACTACAAAGTATATAGAGTTTTAGACAACCCGATATGAACTCACAATAGAACAGCAACATTTAAACGTTACTTTACACTATTCATTCAATGAATACATGTGGTTGTCACAGCAGCATCATCTTCTCCAGTTTCTGCAGGCTCCTCCTCTTCATCTTCCTCCTCCTCATCTTCCTCCTCCTCACCCTCTTCAGCATCAGTGTCTTGTTTTTCTCATTTGACCTGTGACCTATGGTCCCAACAGCCTAACACGCTAACCATTTGACCTTTGACCCCGCTGGTAGTAAAACTGTGACCAAAATCTAAACAAAATCTCTTCCTCGTTAGCCAGATATTCATTAATAAATTATCTTAAAAGCTTGGAAACAAACATTATTTCTGAAGGAATACACTCAAAGGACCACAGTGGAAACTAGAACTGCACTCTGTCGAGTGCATACTTGCTTGTTGCACACTAGTAGGCCATAAATGGCCTACTAGTGCGCAAGCAGAGCGTGCAAGTACCTTCGACCACTAAAAAAACTGTCAAATCCCAGTAATGACTACTTGTGCCTGATACGGCAGTGGTGCCAGATTACATAAATGTATACATATAGGAGCATTACCTTTAATCCTCCCAACACTAAAACATATCATCATTACGTCACCATCGAAAACCAATTACACTCTGGCATTGGGTCCTTTAATCCACATCTTTATTACGTCATCATTGAGAGCTAGTTATACCAGCTAGTTATACCAGTGCCGGGTGGATTAAAGGAACTGCCTCTATGTATATGTCATTTGTAAGTTGATTAGCGGTATACTGTGGTTACTTTGCGCCGTGTCCCAGCAAATGACGTAATGACTAGTTGTGCCTGATAAAACCAATGGTTTTCGATGGTGGTGACGTAATGACGATGTGTTTTAGTCTCGGGAGGATTAAAGGTAATGCTCCTATGTATACATGTATGTAATCTGGCACCACTGCCGTATCAGGCACAAGTAGTCATTACGTCATTTGCTGGGACGGTGCATACGCATCAAAAGTGCTGGGGCATTTGTGCCTGCTCAATCCCTTTGGAGCAGCAGTGGGAGGTGGTTTCTGAGGAAAGCACAAATTGGCTTAAAGTAATAGCAAATATAACATTTATATATAACAATATATATCACCGTGCCAATAGCGGGGCGGCATAGATCAGTATATTGGACCAATCGTTCATTTTATGATAAAAGCGTTGATAGATATGTTGGGAACAAATATGTCAGGGCCGTTGTCGGCAACGAGAGACACCAGGATTCTTGTGTGGTTCTTAAAAATGTATTTGTCTTTTATTTTCCACATGACAGAATGACAAACATTCATTCTAGGCCCAAAATAAAGACAAACAGAACTGAACTGGACATCAAGACTGCGCTAACCAAAATGAGGCATGAGGGGAACATATATATGTGGGTGATCAAACCACTATTGACACACAGGGGAAGACAAACAACATTTAAACATACCTGTTCCTTGGACGAGGAAGCGTATCTGTCAGATACGCTTCCTCATCCAACCCCAGCAGACAGCAGACTGACTGGAATACTCATTCTCTGCAGCTATATACCCCCCATGGCCCCTCCCACCAGACTGGACCAACTGATAGGGGTCAACAAAACACATTCATATATATATATTCACATTTCAGTTGAGCTTGTAGCTCTTCTATTTCAAAGTCTTTTTAGTTTTCCAAAAGTCCTTTTACACGATGTCCCTCTGTGACAGGGTGGGGTCACACTGTCACGCTGGGAAAGTGCTAAATAGAGTAATCTTGGATAGAAGGCAGTTGCCCACCAATTAAGAGACCAGCAAGCAGGATTCACAATAAACCGGTCATGTGTCGACCAGATTGTCACTCTTCAAAGCTTTTGACAGTGTACACATTGTCTGATCTGGAATCTACTGAGATCTGTCATAAACTAAAGAATCTGTGCGTCTACCTGGAAATATGGCCTACACCATCTTCCAGAAGCCCTGTAATACAAGTCAGTGCAGATGGTGAGCTTCTCCCGACGTCAAAGCTCACAATCATCAACCAGTCCCAGCAACTGGGCAAAACACTCCTTCGTGAGCAACCTGGCCTGGGCCAGGCCCATCCAACCTGTATGCCAAGGACCACAAGAGGGACCTGTTGCCCACCACACACGACTTGGCTGGTCACTCCAAGGTCCGATGGGTCCCATCCAAAGCCCACATAGGGAGCAACAATGTGTCCACATCACAACTGCTTCACGCCCCAGTGAACATCTCAGTCATGCCGAACACCCGTGGCAAGTCGATACCCTGACCTCTAAGGAAGCTGTACTGCCCAATCTGGAAGAAGATCCCCAACAGAATGTGGTTCTTGGAGCAGCTTTGTCTGTATACTTCCCAGGTTCCTAACCCCAGCCTCTTCTACGCCTGGAAGGTGCTTCTCCAGGATACTGTGAGGTCCCTTCACGGCCTCCAAAGCAGACCTGCCTTATTTCATTGCAACACCGAAGCTGCTGTTACAACCTGCCCAGATGGACTCATTCCCATATGAGGTCGAAGCCCTCAAGAATGGAGAAATGTCTCATTTCCCCATGTAGCCAGCTAGCCTCCCTTACCCCAAACCCAATAATCCCCAACTATCTGGACATGGCATCTCCTGCCTGCCTTTTTGAACAGGCAGGCAGGAGATCTGGACAATCTGTGGGTCCTCACAACACCTCAACGGCTAGCCTACTGTGTTGTGACGAGGTTTGTTTGAATGCCAACTTGACAAGTGGTAAGCCTGTTTGCTGTTTTATTGTTTTTACAATGTGTTTTACTTTTGCTGTTATACAATGGAAAATGTTTGTTATATCATCAGGTGTACCGTTCATGTGTTTGAGAGATGCGAGGGGTGTTCTCTCTTTGGGGAATTGTGCATGTAAACTGGATATGGAATGTGAGTATAATTATATGTACATCATGGAAATGTGAAGGAAAAGAGCTTTATACATTTCTGCATATGATGTGAATTCTGTGTAACATTCCACACTGACATTCAGTGTACAGATGAAGTTGAGAGAAAGTGTGGCAGTTGTGAACCAAGTCTCTGCATGCAACCTTACAGAGTCACATGGTAATGTAGTTAGTTTCATTTTTACTGTATTTGGATATTTGTTATAATAAGTTAACAGTGTTTTGTAGGATCATGTGGAGTGAGCGGCCTAGGTTTGACCGCTGTTCCTTTTTCTTGACAGTGTTTGTATAGTTTGAGTATATAGCACAAATCAGCTGGCCGGCTACCGGAAGAGCATGGTTTCTGGCTCCTGGATTTAGACCTATAGGGATAAGTGCGGAGCTGGTTAGCTGGTTTGACCACAGTTTTATTGAAATTCCTTATTTGTACTAAAAGCTAATATTTTATAATATTTTTATGATACCTTGGAGTCCTGCATGTTGATTATTATGGTGGGGTAACACAAGTTTATCTTCTGTGCGTTCTTTAACCAAAGTAAGTACTTTATTTTAGGTGTTTAAGTGTTCATTTAGTACTTAAATAATATCTGTGACTTTGTATATTATGTTTTGTGAGTTTGTTTGTTTAATTGATAGCACATGGTCGTTTGGTGCAGGGACGTGCAGAGAGTGTTAGAGAGGCAGGTGCTGAAATCTCGTAAGAGGGCACTTTTGGACAAAAATAGCAACAATAGATCTACAAGCTTTGAACGCGTCGCAGGGCGATGCGTTGAGAGCTTGTTGAGAGCTGTAGATCATCTATTTTCAGGGCGCAACCCAGTACTCCTTATCTACTGGAGATGCGGTATACGGCATGGATTTCAAACACAAATTAGTTCAAGCAAAACGCTGCGATCAAGTTCAGGAGACTTTTGGAAAAAACAGAAACACCTTGAAGACCCTAACAGGAGGCCTCATACAAGGTTTCTTCGACTATGCATGCACCTCTTGGTACCACAGCACCTCAAAGGCCCTTAAAACAAGGCACCAGACTTCCTAAAACTTCCCTACTTGGCCTCACCCCCCGAACCCCGGCTTAGGGTCGAAGACAGAGTACAGCATCTTGCAATGAGTCTGGTCCACAAGATTCGATACACCACCAAGATACTCATGTACCTGTCCAAATACTTCCTTAATGTTAACGAAGTCCACACCCACAACACCAGAGGGAGTGCAACAAACCATGTACAACCGAAATTCGGCACAAACAATGGACTAAATTATTTTCGCTCCTATGCCACCAAAATGTGGAACGCCCTACCAACAGTCATTAAGACATGCAAATCCCTTGACTCCTTCAAATCCGCTCTCAAAGGGCACCTACGGACGGCTGCAATTCGAAACTGGCCCCCGTAAAATCTGAATCGCCTCCTCACTGTATATGTTTCTTTTCCCTTTTTACCTCCTTTATGATGAATTCCCGTTCTGCTCTTTGGCTTTATAGAAGTGTATATTTGTAAGTCTCTAAATGTTTTGATGAATTGAACAAGGTGGACCCTCTTGTAAACAAGTGTAATGCTTTATTGGGTCGTCCACTCACAGTTAACAGTCTTTCTATTGAGTTGTGCTTGAATTGTACTGTAATTCTGCAAACTGTTAATAAATATTTCAATCAATCAAAGTGCCAAGCAGGGAGGCACTGGGTCCCATTTTTGAGTCCTTAATTGGTATGACCAGGCCGGGGATCGGACGCTGACCTCCCAGTCTCAAGGCGGACACTCTAACCACAAATCCACTGAGCTGGTCGGATTCACAAGCATAAACAGTTTGAAAAAATATATAAGGAACTTAGTAAAAGAATCAGCTCATGAAAATAAAAAGACAAATCACATTGTTTTCTGATCTCTGTTGTTTTTTATGTGTTTTATTGAGGTATGCATGCCGAATTCTGCAAATCCATTCTCCACATCCAAAGGAAAACGGCAAACAACGCACACAGCATAATTATGAAGATACCCACTAATTATCAACTATTTACTATTTAGCTCTAAACAGAGAACAGTGGAAGGCAGAATACCTGAGTACTGTGACTGATCCAAAACTATAAGGAAAACATTGACAGTATAGATTCAGTCAACAAACACAGCCTTCCGATCGAGAAAGGCCGGCAGACCGCCATGGGCAGATCTGGCTCCCAACTTCCCAAGAGAAGACAGACAAGGTAGAAATTGAGAAGCTTCCTAACCACTTGCCACTGTACCAAGACATCAGAGACACATACCTCCCATAGATCACCCATAAGTATAACAATGTCAATGTGCAAACACAGCAGCAAAGATGTGTGAGCTGACAGGAGAACAATGTCTAATGGAATATAACCACCAAGGAATACAATCAAATCATTGGGTCTGCGTATCCGTGCACTGTTTACACCAATGACCTCAGTATAGAAATACTGTATATGAACCGAGCAAAGTTCTACCTTTAATTACATTTGAATAAATTGCTGCTATTTGTCACGACTCACAAAGCTAAAGCTTGGTATAAAACCTTTGTGATAAATAGCAGAAATTCAATTATATTATTAAAGGTGATCTGCTCTGCTTATATGTACAGTATTTTATATACTGAGGTCATTCGGTGTAACCAATGGTTACTACTTCTGACAGAAAATACAGGTTTTTCCCCTCTAAGTTGCAATGTAACACAGCTCTGTTTAATTTAATTGTTTTCTTTGTTTTATGAATGAATGAATAGTTTATTTCAGTACTTACATTTTCATGTTTACAAGACAGTTGTGTTACATGATCAGGTTTAGTTTTATTAGAGACAGACAGACATTTACAATAATCGTTATTTTTGTCTTTGGTATGTGTGACTGTGAATACATAGAATATATTTTATTGGTTCTTTAATTGTTATTTTATTTTTGCTTTTCAAATTTTCAAATTGCACTGTTACACTTGCACTGCCACTGACTGACTGACTGACTGACTGAGACTGACTGACTGAGTCTGACTACAAGGCAGGCCAGACACCAATGCAACTCCAGTACTCGCAACCATTATCCCCAAATAAAATGGCAGTTGCATTCTGTATTGGTGTAGACCTGCCTTAAAACCGTTTGGTTGCAAGGAGTTGGGTTCCATCCAACGACGTCGAGTCTGTGGGGGCTATGGGGCTGTAGCCCCCATGAAGAATTAAATAGCCCCTTTTAGCCCCCATGAAGATTTTCGTGGACATTTTATATTAACATTACAGATTTTCTGGGAATTATTGACCCTCTGTGACTCTGTCGCAAAATTCCGAAAATGTGAACCTCTCCGCCGGCTGTTCAGAGGTGTTAAAAGTACTCAAATGCTAATCAGGTTTCTTTTGTTTTCACCTAGCCAGGTATTATATGCCTACAGTACAGTGCCCATAGGCGGCGGGTGTGTATAAGGCTAGGGAAGGCTTAGCCTTCCCAAAAATCATGCTGGGTATTTTTTTTAAATATATATAATATATGTGCGCAGCATTATATAGAAGGCTATTGTGTGTGTGTTGTTGGTCCCTGGTGATCGGGTAGGTAGGCTATACAGCAACTGGCCTAATCAGCATATGATTGGCTACTATTGGTATGTCTGTAAAGCTCGTCCGCTTCCAGTCGCTTTGTAGCAAACAGTAGCGCGCGCTGGTTTGTTTTGGGAGACAGCAAAACGCAAAATGTATTTTCCAAGGCAAAGATAAAGTAATTCAGAAGAAGAAGCTGTGACTCGGCTGTCAGAACTCAGCACCACCACCAGTGCCCGCACGGTTCACAGTTCACACCACTGCAGCAACACTGACACGTTCAGCGGAGTGACTGCTGTCTCTGTGCCGTCTGTGAAGAGCCATGAGCCGCGACTCCCGGGAGGGGCAGCAACACCGCCGGGTAATCTACACAGACTATAGTGAGACTACACACTGACTCGAGAGAAAAGACCCATATCGTCCAAAATAGGCTAATCAGTCGTTGTCTGTGTATAGACCAATTCATTGGTAAAAGTGCTAAATAACTCATTTTTAGACCATTTGGGAAATAAATAAATCCACAGCGGCGCGATCTAAGGGTAATGGAAACATAACGGACACCCGGGTATAAATGCAATAATTTATTAACAAGAAAATAATGAATATTTACAGATATATGGCATCATGCATAAATTACAATCAACATAAAACATATTACTTTTATTACAATTTTTTTTGACTATGGCGTCTTCTCTCGTGTATCATCAGATGTCCGGCTCTCCTTGGAGGCCAGTTGGGTCAAAACAAAGTATATCACATTGTGACAGCTGTAGTGAGTCTACAGTCCACCTGCCTGCTGGCAATATAGCCTGGTTGTGATATGTAGATGTGATTGATATTTTTGTTTGTTTGTTTTTTTAAGTCATTCTATAACACAAAGTAATTGAATTTATTTTATGTATTTTATATATTACTATGTTATTACTAATTTTATGTATAACTATATTACTAATTGTATTTATTTGATGTATTACTATGTTATTACTAATTTTACTTCATGCATTACAAATTGTATTTGTTTTATGTATTACTGTTATTACTAATTTTATTTTTTATGCATTTATTTATTTTATGTATTACTGTTATTACTAATTTTATGCATTACTATATTGATAATTTAATTTATTTTATGTATTATTGTCTATATTACTAATTATATTTATTTTAGCCATTACTATGCTATTACTAATTTTATTTTATGTATTACTAATTTTATTTACTATTTTAATTTACATTTATTTTACCATTTTAATTTACTATAATCTATTTTTTTATCGTTCGTTTTATCCATTTATTTACATTATGATCTAGTTATTTATATTGGTTTATTATTTTATTGTTTATTATTTTCAAAGAGCCCTGATTGATCACATCTACATATCACCACTACCAGTCAGGATCTGAGTGACTCAGAACCCTGGTGACCTCCAGATGGAGCCACACAGGAGACCAGCAACGTCCTAAAGAAAAGAAAGAAATGCTCATTACTACTTTGTTCATAAAACAATATTGATTGAAATATTTATTAACAGTTTGCAGAATTACAGTACATGTCAAGCACAAACTCAATACAAAGACTGTTAACTGCAAGTGGACGACCCAATTAAGCATTACACTTTACAAGAGGGTCCACCATGTTCAATTCTTCAAAACATTTAGAGACGTACAAATAAGACACTTCTATATAGTCAAAGAACAGAACAGGAATTCATCATAAAGGAGGTAAAATAAACGTATACAGTGAGGGGAAAAAGGGAGTCACATGTCTTAATGACTGTTGGTAGGGCGTTCCACATTTTGGTGGCATAGGAGTGAAAATAATTTAGTCCCTTGTTTGTGCCGAATCTGGGTTGTACATGGTTCGTTGCACTCCCTCTGGTGTTGTGGGTGTGGACTTCGTTAACATAAAGGAAGTATCTAGACAGGTACATGGGTATCTTGGTGGTGTATCGAATCTTGTGGACCAGACCCATTGCAAGATGCTGTACTCTGTCGTCGACCCTAAGCCATTCCAGCCTGTCAAAGTGGGCAGGAGTGAGGTAGGTTCGGGGGGTGAGGCCAAGTAGGAGCCTGACCAGTTTGTTTTGGGAGGTCTGGAGCCTAGTTTTAAGGGCCTTTGAGGTGCTGTGGTACATGCATAGTCAAAGAAACCTTGTACGAGGGCTCCTGTTAAGGTCTTCAAGGTGTTTTTGTTGACCAGTGAGGAGATCCTGTAAAGGAATCTTGTTCTTTGGTTGACTTTTTTGATTACGTTGGTGGCCATTTTATCACCGGAAAGATTAGCCTCCAGGATGGAACCTAGGTAGGTAATTTCATCTTTACGTGTGATAACATTGTCACCAACTCTAACCAAGAAGCCATTTGCCTTGCTGAGATTACTATTAGATCCAAAGAGAATGGATTCAGTTTTTCCCAGGTGTAAAGATAGTTTGTTATCAGCGAGCCAGGTGCAGATTCTACCGAGTTCAGAGCTGAGGGCCTTTTCAACCTGCAGTTTGTTCCTGTCCGAGACTAGCAGTGCAGAGTCATCTGCGATGCAGGAACAAGTTGCAGTCACAAGCTGATGTCATGTCATGATCATAGTGTGTGCGTGTGTTGTATAGTTACCTTGCTGCCTGTGATGTAACTCCAAAGGTGATCAGAAATAGTTGCTCCATCGGCTAGAAACGTGCTCTTCACCGGCATGATGATCTTGTTCCTAAAAAAAAAGTCTATAGTCAACCCTAACTGATTACAGAACATGATATAAAAAAACACAACTAGAAGGATTTAGGCCTGTCACAATGACCTAATCGCCAAGTATTTTAGATACTTTTTTAGAGATTAGTCATAATCGTCTCCATGTTGAAAATGTTCATATATTGTCAAACATTTTAAAGAAATAATGGAAGCAACCGATCTACAAGCTCTAAACGTGTCACTTTGTAATTTTCTTCTCTTTTAGTGTATAAAGTTGTTGAATTATGCCATGTGCAGCTTTTTGTTTACAAAGCCTACAAAAGCCAAAGTTTTATTTAGAATGTTATGTTATGACGCAATTAAATTGTTACTAGTAATTTATTTGAGAAACAATTAAATCGGCCATTATAAAACCTCAAATTCCGACAGGCCTAAACGGGTTCCAGTGATGTCTACCGAACCTTCCAGCTCCATCCGAGCCTCCCAGAAGTCCTCAGCGGAAACAGGAAAGCTTCGGATCTCGGGCATCGGCTGAGATCTCCATTCTAACAAAGAACGAAAGACAGACAGACACACACGCACCCCAAATTAGCTTTGCTGTGTGTGTGGGTGTGTGTCCTGTCACAACATACACATGGACTTGCAGTAACGTTTAAGAATAGGGATTGACCGATTATCGGCAACGGACGATTATTGGCTTTTTACTATAAAGCCTATAAAAAAGCCCCAACCCTAAAGCGGTTCGTACTGTCGAGTTCCTCACCGAAGCGGTTCGTATATGTTGAGTTCCTCTCCGAAGTCCTCCAGCGTCTACCCAGATCTCCGTCCTCTGTCCTCCCATCCATCCAGGCCCAGGTCCGAAGTCCTCCAGCGTCTACACAGATCTCCGTCCTCTGTCCTCCCTTCCATCCAGGCCCAGGTCGGAAGTCCTCCAGCGTCTACCCAGATCTCCGTCCTCTGTCCTCCCATCCATCCAGGCCCAGGTCCGAAGTCCTCCAGCGTCTACCCAGATCTCAGTCCTCTGTCCTCCCATCCATCCAGGCCCAGGTCCGAAGTCCTCCAGCGTCTACCCAGATCTCCGTCCTCCCATCCATCCATGGACAGACCTGCAGATCTCTAGAGGCTCCAGCTGCGTCTGCCATTTCCATCCTGAGAGAGAAAGAAAGCATTAGCTCTACAAGCTCACAACACGTTGCAACGCGGTGTGAGCTTGTAGATCTGCTATTTTTGCTGAACGCTCCCTCAGAATAGGGATGCTGGGGTTGAAGTGGTAGTGTCATTAAGACTTTGATTAGCTTGGAAGGCTGACAGACATTCAACCACAGTGCCACTAGGAGGCATCAACACATGTACAGTCCTCAACATCTTTTGTCATTTTTTATTCAAGTGCTTCTAAAAGCAGATGAGATATTGACTCTCAAACTATTGTGCAGAGTCATTTAGATTTATCATAAAATATTTAAAACATTTGGATGACTGTAGTAAATGATGCCATTCTTCGTGCCATAACAGTACAAAAGCAGTTATCCATCCTCAGAAACAAGCCATAACTATTCCTACTCACAGCTCATCAGAGTCCTCTGAGGAAGCCCCCGGGGGGGGGGGGGGGAGCTTTGGAACGGATCTCTGTCCGGGAACATCAGCTCGTCTATCGATATCTCCATTCTAACAAAGAAAGAAAAGAAAAAAAACACACCAAATTAGCTTTGCTCTGTGTGTGCATGTGTGTGTGTGTGTGTGCGTGTACCCTGTCCAGCAGTGGCGTTCCAGCGACGTCTACCCAGATCTCCGTCCTCCCATCCATCCATGGACAGACCTGCAGATCTCTAGAGGCTTCAGCTGCGTCTGCCATTTCCATCCTGAGAGAGAAAGAAGAAAGCATTAGCTCTACAAGCTCACAACACGTTGCAACGCGGTGTGAGCTTGTAGATCTGCTATTTTTTGCTGAACGCTCCCCCCAGAATAGGGATGCTGGGGTTTTAAGACTTTGATTAGCTTGGAAGGCTGACAGACATTCAACCACAGTGCCACTAGGAGGCATCAACACATGTACAGTCCTCAACATCTTTTGTCATTTTTTATTCAAGTGCTTCTAAAAGCAGATGAGATATTGACTCTCAAACTATTGTGCAGAGTCATTTAGATTTATCATAAAATATTTAAAACATTTGGATGACTGTAGTAAATAGTGCCACTAGGAGGAATCATACTGCCATGCTATACTTCGTACCATAACAGTACAACAGATATCCATCCCAACAAGAAATATTCCTACTCACAGCTCATCAGAAGTCCTCCAGGAGGGAAGCTTTGGAACGGATCTGTCCTTCCACGACGTCTACCACGACCCATCCACCCTAAGAAAGAAAGAACGAAAGATTAATTTAAGTGACCAAGAGCCAGATATACGTACATTGTGTCCTTTCACATCATACACAAAATGTATAGAGAACATTTAAAACAGAAGCCGACCATACCACTCGCAGTAATGGAAAAGTCTAAGTGGTTTCTTACTTTGAGCCGCCTTCAGAGCCCCCCCATGCAGATTCATCCATGGACAGCGAGAACTGCAGATGTCCACCTGTAGGGGCTCCGGTTGAGCCTCGCAGCATCTGAAATGAATACATGGTGGTTATAGTCTATGAATGGCTTTGCACATCGTTGCTGCTGCCAATAGGAATTTGTGATGTCTGTGTGGCGACAATTGCTGGGTCTGTCTGTTTTTTATAATACATACAATTTATATAGCACTTTTCAAGGTACCCAAAGTTGCTTCACAAAACAGTAAAAACAAATTTATTTGAAAATAAACTAGTAACTGCTGTTCAACACTAACAGCTACATCCACGACCTCCCTGCAACAACATCAGTGAAGTATGGCTATGCAGACGACCCGATTACTGTGTCCCAGTCTGGAGCCGTAGCTCTCATGTCAAGAAGCTGGATGCTGCCCTCAACACCGGATGGGCCACCCCAAACAAACTGCCTGCCTGTTCTCGCTGGAATCACTCCAACAGAGGTCAGACGAGAAGCAGCCACGCTGGCCCTCACTGAGAAGGCACAGCTGAGTGAATCCCAGCCATCTCCTCCACAAGGTCGTCAGAGACACCACAGCACACATGCCTCAAGTCACGGTGCCGTTTGCCACAACACACACACCAAGTCACGGCGACCTTTGCCACAGCACACGTGCCTCAAGTCACTGTGCCCCTTTGCCACACAGGCCCAGGAACTGCTCCACACAACACCAGCTGACACCTCCAAGGCATCCTGGGTGAAGGCAAGACAGAGGGACCAGTGGAATACATTGAGGACCCCAAATATGTTCTTTGCCAGCACCTCCACTGCAAGGAGTGGACAACCCTCAAAGCAGAAGTGGGACATCTCGGACAGTGCCCACTGTGAATGCGAGGATCCACTACAGACTGTGGAACACGTAATGACCATTTGCCCCAAATACCGGCCACCGAATGGTGATCGTGGCTTAGGTGACCTAGACAATGACACATTGTACTGGCTTGCTGCAACAGAGCTGAAGTTCTATGGACATACGGCAGAAGATGTTTAAGAAACTTTTTTGTAATTTCTTCATTTTTTCGGCAAACCTTTGTGGCATTTAATTTATGGAACATGTGGATGTTTCTTTATTTATTGGTGAAGTTTTAGTGCCACTTGTGGCATTCTTTGAAATGTATTGACACGTTTGATATATGTTTTTGTTAGGGATGTCCGATATTATCGGCCGATAAAGGCATTAAAAATTAATAACTTAATTTTACTTCTAATCTACAAGCTCACAATACAATAAGACACATGAGAGCTTGTAGATCTGCCATTTTCAAATGATTTTTATACATTTTAAATCTTGAGATGAGAGATTAGATCATTTTAGATGAGACATTTTGCATAATGAGTAATTATTAATAATTACTTTTGGTATTTTAAGTACATTTTCTAACAAAACCTTTGTACCTTTACTCGAGTACATGTTGAATTGTAACGGAGTATTTCTATATTGCAGTATTGCCTACTTTTTTTAAGTAAAAAGTTTGAGTTATGTTTCCACCACTGGAAAAAGCCTGCATATAATATATATATATATATATATGTATCTGTTGATATCGGCAATTAGGAGTTGGACAATATCCAACACGGACTGTCGGACATCCCTTGATTTGTGTGATTTTGTCCAGCTTTTAATGAGTTTGTGGCATTTTGTTTACTTTTGTTAACAACCAAAGAGCACACCCAGTATGTATCACAAGGCTATTTCCACCAGTCAGGTGTACTTATATCTACATCTCATAAGCGGCCATGAACTAAACACTACAGATATCACAATTTGACTTTGGCAGCAGCAAGAAACGACTGATATGCAAAGCTCTTCAGCCATGGTTCTCTCTATACAAACACTCATAATGTCCACATGGACATAGCAGCCATGATGGGGTGGTTCACACAGGAGACCAGGTTCAGTGTTCCAGCAGCATCTACGGTCATCTCCATCTACAAAGAAAGAAAGACATCAGAAGCTGACCATATCACTCACAGTAATAGAAACATTTTAAAAGGATCTCTGGCTAATAAGACAAATATTCCTTAACATTATACTTGCCATCTATAACTAAAATTGTAAAATATAAACCAGTTAAATATTTTATTTCTTTCATATAATCTTTTACTACATAGGAACTGTTCCCGTCGCAGGTCCATGTGTGGTCCAGCGCTATGGAATGCACTTGCTAATAAAAAGTACTTAAAATATTGCTTTGATGCTTATATCAATTAAGCTGTTTTTGTATTAGCAAACACACGGACAGGCCTCTTTCATACTGGAGTAATTCATCCGCTTCATTTACAGACATCAGTAAAACGTGACATGACGTCCGTATTTAAAATACAACAGCAGCGCTTATTTTCCAGATCCAAACTTAGCGTTGCACAAAGCTTGCTTAATAGCGACATCAATTAATTCCAATCCACATTAAATGTCGCGCTCTGCGCGTTCATTCATCCGTATGGTATC
Organism: Protomyctophum bolini; assembly: GCF_963924005.1. Taxonomy (NCBI): domain Eukaryota; kingdom Metazoa; phylum Chordata; class Actinopteri; order Myctophiformes; family Myctophidae; genus Protomyctophum; species Protomyctophum bolini. The sequence goes on along the minus strand of NC_137863.1, from coordinate 24,947,983 downwards.
GCTCATTTCATTAGCTTCAATAGCGTGACACATCCATTATGGTTAGATCCTTCCAATCGATCCAATTTCAATACTTGTGTCCGTATCAGAGTAAAGATTTCAACTTGAATGTAGGGACAATATGCCTTTCTTTCTTTTATCACCAGAGATATACGGTTTAACAACGTGCTCACACTTTGGGACTTGGGCGTCTTGTAGTTTACTCACTTGTAGCCGTTTGTCGATGGTGATTGATGATGAATGCATGTCACACCCCTCTCTGAGGCTAGGGTAGTATGAACAAACGGATGGCACGGCTACGCAGTTGGGCAGAGTTTAAGCAAGATTTATTAACCCCAAGTGACAGACAAGTGATAACAACAAAGGAGACCAAACGTCTGCAAAATAGAAATAAAAATATATATTCAAAACAAAGTACTGCATATCATATATAACCACATAAATCAAACTCATTTCCAAATAAATCATTATCATATGATATAAGCATAAGTATTTATAAATCCAGCCTTTTCAAATGTACATTAAATAATTATAATCTATATATATATAAAACATTATATATATATATATATATATATATATATCATAATAAACATCACAGTAATAGATCTATGTAAACCATGGTATTAAATAATAACAAAATAACATCACCTCCTCAGAGACAGCTCCTTCCCCGACCAACAGCAGCAGAGTGTGCAGACAGACTGACTTGGATATTCAGTCTCTGAGCTTTATACCCCTTATGGCCCCTCCCACTAGACTGGACCAACTGAATAGGGGTCAACATGATCCACAACATGTCAACTCTGCCTGGCTTGGCACAAAACACATTCATATACATTATATTCATATTCACATTTCAGTTGAGCTTGTAGCTCTATTTTAAAGTCTTTTTAGGTTTCCCAAAAGTCCTTTAATCCTTTGATGTCCTTCTGTGACAGGCAATCCTCCCCCTCCCTGGAAGGGGAGTTGGTTTGGCCCAATATAGAGTTCAGCTGCTTAAAGAGACAGGAATCTAGAGAGCAGTGTGTGTGTGTGTGTGTGTGTGTGTGTGTGTGTGTGTGTGTGTGTGTGTGTGTGTGTGTGTGTGTGTGTGTGTGTGTGTGTGTGTGTGTGTGTGTGTTTGTTCAGTTTGCTGCTTCTTGCATGTCCTAACAGTGCGCTTACTGAAAGGCATGTACACTAGCAGCAAACAGTGACAGGGTGGGGTCACACTGTCACACTGCAACAGGTTGATATTATGGTAGGAGTTTGTGTCGTGTGAGTGTAATGGTTTCAAAATAAACGGGGCAAACAAAACAAGAACAGGCTCCAGACATAAACTAAATAAAGGTCTCAAAAAACAGGGTTCAATAAACAAATAATAAAGTACTTTTCTTTCTGTTGGCAGAGCTGCCATTACAGCGAATCGCGATAGACGGAATCTAGATAGCCTGGGAGCTAGTCGGACATCAGTCGGGGAGGCGGGGCTGCGGGGAGCCCCCATGACGATCATCATAACTCTTCGGCTCTGGTTCCATCGTAGAAGCAAATCGAGAGGCAAGGCAAGGAGGGACAAGAGAGAGAGAGAGGGGAATTTGGAACTGCTTATATTCGTCCACTAGGGGGTATCAGAGCACTACCTTAGCCAACTTGCTCCTCCGTTCATAAAACTCTTTCTGTGGACACGGCTCCCAATGTATGTATGTATCCTATCGTATGTATTTGGTTAAAATGGGTAGGGTTTAAAAAAAGGCAAGAGTTTGCTCTGGTGCACTGGCCTAAAAGTGGGTCCTTAAAAACTGCTAAACTTCTGAAATGTATGCATGTAGATATGTATGTATGCATGTATGTGTGTAGTATTTAAAAGGGGGGCTTTTTTGTAAAAAGCCCAGCCCACCATACCTTAATTTATTTTAAAATACTCCAATACTCCAATACTCCAAGTATGTCTGTCTGTCTGTCTGTCTGTCTGTCTGTCTGTACGGCCATATTCTGTTATGTCCGCAGTAGGCCTATTATTACTATTTCAGTCGATATGATAACTTTAGGTGTACATTTCTTTTTTCAAATCTTGCCTTGCAAATCTGTCAATACACTGAAATCTGTCATATAGCCTACTGAATGACTTAACTGCTTAATTGAATAATAATAATAATAATAATAATGTATTTATGTTTTATGTTAAACTATGGACCTAACAGTATTAGCCTATTATTATTAGGCCGCCGCCTATTATAATTTATTATTTCAAGTTCAGGGCATGCACCTGTAGGCGAATTGTAACGGGGTTTTATCATCATCATATCGTCACTCATTCATTCAACATGATGATGTATGAATGACTTCCAAGTTGGACAATTAATAATGATAATTGAAGAGAATTGGTTTAGTGGTTTAGCATTTTTTCCAAGATTAGCTCCTCACAGACAATACAAGACATACACACAGACCCTGACATAGACAGCTAGGAGATATACAGTACATTTATATAAATATACACCGTATACATACAGTATATATTGTATACACAGCACACATCTATCTATAAACTGGAGAAGAAAATGATGTTCAGGAGTCAGGTGATCTCTACTTTTATTTAAATTAAATCATAATATAGGACTTTAAAGCATTTTAATATTTACCAAAAACACTAATCTTTTTCTCAATTAGATTCTTGTCTCAATAATCACTATGTATCCTTAGGTGGCATGAAGAGAAAAGTAGGCAACAGTAGGAAACAGTAGGCTACTGATAAAAGCATATCTAGGAATTGTTTGTAAACTGAAGTGAAGGCACAAACATACTGCGACAGACATATAAATTGACACTATAAAATGCTATAGAATGTTAGGTACATACATACTTTAAATATCAGTTAGAATCTTCATACTTTCCCCCTGGTTGTGAAGCAACCTTTTTTGTTTTCAACTTTTTAGATTTTTTTTTCATTATTTAGTTTTTAAATTAAATTTTGTTGGAATGTTAAGATAATTTTGTGCAGATTACACAGCTAAATATTTGCCATCTCGAGTCATGCAGGACAAAATGCGGTTTGGCTATGAATGAGGAACTTATGTAAACATTATAAAAAAGCACTTTCCTTTTTCAATCATTCTATGTCCATGCCTGTGCTTCTTTTCTTAAAAAATAAGCTGTACTGTATGCGATTAAAAGGTTTAATAATTTCAGAATCTCTAAAGTAAAATGAATGCATTTATAAAAAGTTTTCCTTTACCTCCTCTAGTAATCGAAAATAAACAAAGATAACAGAACAAAAAACAAACAAACAAAACAAAAATACAATAACAAATGTTGATTTGTGGTCCTAGCCCAATGTTAACAAGTTAACAATACGAGCAAACAGGATCAGCGATCATTGAAATTCTGCAAGGCTTGTGGAGTTCTCTCAGTCTCTTGGGTGTCTTTATAAAAAGCGGATCAAAGCAGAAATGGTGGTTGGCCAGTGCAGTCATTCATGATGTGTGTGTTCCCCCTTCTGTCTGTCTGGTCACTAGAACTGTTCAAGTAATCTGGGGAGACATAAACAATGACAACACCAGTGTTAATTATGTAGACTAAAATGATGACGAAAAGTGTTCATCGACTAACCTTTTTCAATGACAAACAAAAAATAACTAAAGCCTTGATATATAAGACTAAATATATTGACAATTTTGTCAACAAATAAAAACTAGACTAAAATGTTAGGGAGGAAGAGTGGAGAAGAGATGCAGTAGAACATTTTATGTTTGGTTGTGGGGTCACTTCACTATCATTTTAACCACTTCATCCAGCTCGCAATGGGGCACTTGAATGACACGCTGTGAGCTTGTACATCTGCTATTTTTTTTAAACCGTATAAATGTTTGGAAGATTTTGAACAAATCTTCTCTTCTGGGGGTCTCCCCCTGCACAAAACTGTTTCAGGGGGGGGGGGGGGGGGTCGTGGCCAGATACATATCATCAATTGAGAACCACTGCAGTATGCCATTTTCACCACCAGAATAGGGACGCTAGGCTTGGTTGGTGTGCTTGAGCTCACCTTGACTCTTCCTCCTCCAGTCTAGAAGAGTCCACAGTCCTTCAGGTTGTTCTTGATGATGACGTCGGTGACGGCGTCGAAGACAAACTGCACGTTCTTGGTGTCGGTGGCGCAGGTGAAGTGGGTGTAGATCTCCTTGGTGTCCTTCTTCTTGTTCAGGTCCTCGAACTTGGTCTGGATGTAGGCTTGGGCCTCCTCATACTTATTAGGGCCTGCCAGGAACCGAGACGAGAGAGGTTAGTGTTATTTGGTTTAGTCTTACACAGTTGGAGGATGAACAGAACTTGGTGTGCGGATGATATGACTGTCGGCCTCCTTCAACCAGATAGCTGAGTTTGTTTAGGGCGTGTACCACATGGTTTACTCTCTAGTCTACACTGTGACTAGGGGGTGGGAGGTGGCATTCGCCATGCTCTGGGAGTCCAAATGACGGCCCTGTCCTGCTCTCACCGGTGTACTCAGGGAAGCAGATGGTCAGCGGGCTGCGGGCGATCTTCTCCTCAAACAGGTCCTTCTTGTTGAGGAAGAGGATGATGGAGGTCTCCGTGAACCACTTGTTGTTGCAGATGGAGTCAAACAGCTTCATGCTCTCATGCATCCGGTTCTGGGGAGGGACAGACGGGAAAATGTAACAATGTTGTTGTTGTAGTTATTTCATTTTAGCCCTCATGTTATGCAGCTCTTCAGTCAGATTGAAGAGCACTTGAGTTGAATAAATGTAGTGTAGTGACAGACTCACCATCTCCTCATCCTCTGCCAGAGCCAGGTCATAAGCACTCATGGCCACGCAGAAGATGATGGCCGTCACTCCCTCGAAGCAATGGATCCACTTCTTCCTCTCTGAGCGCTGGCCTCCCACATCAAACATCCTGCGTGCGCACGCACACACACACACAGACACACACACACACACACACACACACACACACACACACACACACACAGTTGTCACAACAAGAATTCGCAAATCTAGATTCTATAAAAGTGGTTCTCAAAGTGGGGTCCAGGAAGGTTCAAGGTTCTTTGAGGGGGTCCTCACAGGTATGTAACTATGAGAGTATACAAATGGCCCACCAGCCAAACACTATGGTGAGGGCTGAGAGGCAACGCAGATTGAAGGTCAACATCTTGACACTCGTGTCTGGCTACTGTACTATACATCTGTCACTGCAGAGCAGCAGGGTCCTCTATGCACAGACTTAGTCATCTTCCCTTGCATTTATGTTGGCATTTAGGTACAGTGCAGTTGCCGTGGTAACGGGCAGCCTGATGCCAGACTGAGACGTGGAGTGGAAACACATTGTTGACTGGGATGGTGGATGACTTATTCATGTAGTCTATTTCTCGCTTCACTTTTTGATTAAAAAAAGTAATCACTAAGAAAATCATTGATAGTTGCAGCTCTATTAAGAAAAAAAAAGCAGCTTTTTCTAGGACTCTTTGTGCATTGTCAACTACGCAGGACTGGTTTAATTTGGGCTTTTAGGTCTTGCTTTTAATCAACTGACAACCTTTGCCCGTTCATTACTGCAGTGACATGCCAAAGACACCAGTAGACAGTAGGCAGCCACTTATACCCCAGCATCTGTATTCTGCTGAAAACATGCAGAAAATAGCTACAAAATCTACAAGCTCACAATACATCGACATAACATAATTTCTTTAACCTTTTTTATTTCAAGGACCCCCCCCCCTTTGATTAAGCCCCATAACTCCCATTACAGGCGTATGCAAAGGCTCAACTTATGTAACTTGGATAGCATTTTATGTAGACATAGCACTCTATAGTATACTGTATTTGTATTTTTCAATTTTTTTGGCCCGGACGTTCAAATGTCAAAAACTTGGTGCACAAAATACCATTAATAGTAGTCAAAGAGATAGTCACAGAGACAAAACAAGGTTATTTACAATATCTCGAGGAAGATCTGCTGGATCTTCAGAAAGCCACGAAACATCACACACATGATCATGATCATATTTATATGTAACACGCCTTGGTAGGATTCTAATATGCTGATCACTTCAATGACATATCGTCAATGTGTTCATAATGAGTTATAAACATAGGATGCATAGCAAGTATTACCGAAACCTTTTATTTCCATATTTCAACATTCTTTTGGTAAATGAATACTCTAGTCTACTTTGTCATTCAAACGTAGCGAAATGGCAAGAAAAATGACTGTTTCGGACAATGTTTAGGGCCGACATGGACGATATCCTTGTTTGCATGGTGGGGTAACACTAAGCTAACACAGGGTTGGTATGTTGCGATCACACAGTAGTAGACAGAGTGGAAGCATGATCTCACTTGAAGTGTAGGTCCTTGAAGGTGAAATGTGTCTCCACGATGCCGGTGGTTTTGACTCTGGTCCGCAGCACATCTTGCTGTGTGGGGATGTAGTCTGCCTTGGCTATCCTCTGCAGGTCGTTCAGGTAACTGGTGGGGAAAACACACAGACACACTTGCTTAATATAATTATTATACAGTGTGGCACTCTACATAGCGCCCGACAGACTTTACTTTTCTGATGACATCGATATTGGCAAAGCAGTTTTGCAGCCAATGTTTCCTAGTCATTAAAAAAAAGGAGAAAAAAAGTAGATGTACAAGCTTTTGACATTATTTAGTTAATGTATTCTTGCTGTTTTTGTTTTGATATAAAGGTAAATTGTGTTTATTTATCTTTTGCTTATCAGGCAATGTTCTCAAATACAAATCATACAAGATTTCCAAATTGATTCAAACATCTTGCACATGGTCTAGGACTCTCCAAAATTGGAATTGGCATCGAACCCCAAATTCTGGCATGGGTCGTTTTTACACTACTACTTATGTCATGACTCATGTGGAGGAAAGTCATAAGGCTACTGAAACCATTAGTGTGACGTCCACCTGCCAGGGTGTCCTTGGCTGGCAGAGGAAGGTTTGGTCATTATTAGCAAGTCATTGCTGTCAGGCAGAAACCTTGGGCTGTATTTTACGTGTCTTAAGTACCAGGTCTTATTACTTAACTTAAGACCTGGAGGCGTGATCAATGCCATTTGGTTATTCTGAGTGGCCAAAGAGCATTGACCACGCCTCCAGGTCTTAAGTTAAGTAATAAGACCTGGTACTTAATACACGCAAAATACAGCCCCTTGTCTCTCCAAATTTCAACTTTACGTCACAAAGAAGAAGTAGGTCAGGAGTGGCTTATTGTCGGTATCAGCCGGTAACACGCGGGAGGGAGTCTATCCCTGTTACAATGGGCTAGAACCCTGGGAGATGGATTGCTGAGGTGGAGCACCACACCTACCATCAGCTCCCAGTACTTCCCGCACGACTTGCTGCATCAAGCTGTGCTACTCATTCGCTGAGTTGGCGGTGCCCGGGATCGAACCCATGAACTTGTGGTCCAAAGGCGAGAGCTCTACCGACTGAACTATCCGGACACAAAAAGACACACAATAGTAGCACAAACAGCCGATTTACAAGCTCACAAGACGTTGCATTTCGACCCATTGTGAGCTTGTACTAATGTGAAAGGAGTGTGTGTTTGTGGGCTTTATAATATAATATAAACCAGAGCTTATGCCTATACCAGTATGATGCCCTGACGGCGAGAAGCAACCTGTTTGGGTTTGATGAGGGCCAAGGTAAGGCCGGGCCTTAATTTCCGGGCCTGTTGAGAACTCTAGTTTTCGCCAGCTGCTGGGTGTGGCTGCACTAATAACTTTGGGCCAGGCCCGTCTATAGAGTTTAAATGGACATGTATGTGTCAAAAGGGAGACATCGAAGAGGAAGGACGGGTGGGGAGATTATCATATGGAATGTCAGAACAGGTCAGCTCCATATATGGAGATGGAGGCGTGATGTCACGAGGCATGACCAGGCATATATGGAGGCGTGATGTCACAAGGCGTGACCGTATTATGGATTCTGATGGGAAATTCAGGTTTTCATAGTAGTCGCAATAATATCTGCATTGTATCCATTGGAACACAGGTAATTCATTCCATTTCCTGAAAAGCAACATGTTGGAGATATGAGGTTTCCTTTCCAGCCTTGAAGTTTACAGTGACACATTTGTACTGTACCAACTGCTGCCTGTAGCGACAACAGACTGAACTGTGGCTACGGTCTCATCTTAAGGATGCCACCTCTGAAAACAAATACCCCACACTTCGTTCTTACACAGGCAAGAAAGAACAAATACCTGCAGCTGGCTCTCTGACACTGTAATCAATCTGTTGTCTCACGTTCTGGTGCTGGTATACAAGTATACAATGCTGCTTTTCCGCATGGTTCTGCCTCTACTTTCCTGTCTGACGAAGGCCATTAAGCACTAAACCATTCATTCACTCATTAATCTAGCACACTTATAAGTATATACAATTGTAACTACATATAAAGTTGTGTTTCTCCCTTAAGGAGGACACATTGATTGATTTAATGATCTTCCTGTTTATGACATCCACCATAAACAAAATGATGTAACTGTGATTATTCAAGGTATTCTTAGCTACCCCCTCCTCCTCACAGCCCAAATCACACCTTGGAAAGCATGAGTGTCTATTTTTAAAAAAAAAGTGTTTTTTGACTGGGGGGTCATATTTTGACAATAGGAATTGCCTGTCATAATTTGACCGTATCAGGATGTATTAGGATGTTAATATTCATTCATCAGCCAACACTCCCCACTCACAGGTAGTACCCCCCCCCCCCCAGAGAGGACGTACAGGGCCTTAGTCCTACTCCTCCTCCCAGCCCAAGTCACACCTTGGAAAGCATGAGTGTCTATTTCAAACAAAGTGTTTTTTGACAGCAGGAATTGCCTGTCATAATTTGACCCCCCAGTATCAGGATGTATTAGGATGTCAAACGATTGACCATTTCCTTTGTCACCGAGACCAACTTCTTCTTTCCAGTCATTTCTTTGGCTTTATTTAGACAGGACAGCACTAGAGAGACAGGAAACTGCAGGCAGAGACAGGGAAGGACATGCAACACAGTCGTCTCCAGACGGAATGGAACTGGGCATGATGACATTGTGACTGTGTGGTCAACAGGCGTGTCAAACTCGAGTTGGGTCAGGGGCCTGATTGGGCAATCTTCGCTCACACTGCCTTCATGCACGTGCACATTGCCAAATAGCAGAAGTACAAGCTCGCAGGGAAACTTTGTGCCGTGCAATGCGCTTGTATACTGAAAACTTTGAAATTGAAAATGACACAGATGCTTTCGCGGTGAAAAGCACCACGGTGACGTTTTGGGAGTCTTCTCTCTTCCTCGGTTAAACAAACAAGACAATCACGGAGAAAAATAAAAGCGAGCCGATTATGGCTTCTGAAACGCGTTTGATCTTTCACTCAAAACCGATTCTGAAACTCACTTTTCAGCAGTGCACGTTCAGTTTGAATGATTCTATTGGGGACACGCACAGACTGCAAAGAGGAGAACACTCTCTCACTGTGGAACAGGCAGGTTGATGGCTGTGCATCTGGGGGGTGTTTTCCTTAAAAAGGTAGGGTAAGTGATAAGAGTTAAAATAAATGTTAAATAGCTCTATATTCTATATTCTGATAGTAGTCATTGCTATAGACTGTTGGTTTAGAAACAGGAGTCTTCCCGTCTCTCCAGCTTTCCAGAAAACAGAAAATGGTCCGGATAGCAATGTGATCCAATCAGTAGAGAGAACTCACACAGGATACAGGATAAACAAGTGAAATGGGAAGCGATGACACAAATAAATAAGCAGAAAATAATTTGAATTGGAGCATTATTGAAGCTGATAAATGGGCACTCTCTCCTGATGAGCTGAAATGTGGCCTCCCACCTGAAGATGCATTTTCTGTTTATTAAAGAGAAGTAATGATTACTAACAGAATATAGTGCTTTTTTTGTTTTAACCAACAAAGCCAGGCTACCTGGCTACAACAAAGCTGCACGCTACTGCAGCAGTAGTGACAGACACCTCCTGGGATCAGCTGTCATATAGTCGTCACATGGCCCTGAGGCAGAACTAAGACAAAGCTTGAATGTCAAAGGTTTGACGGATTTTCTGCCAATCTCTCAACGTAGTGTTCAATCACATCATGAAAAACACCACGTTGTATAATAAAGTGCTGCAACTGGATGTAATCCTGTGTTAAATCAGAGTGGGTGTGGGATATTATTAAAACCATTGCTTGACTACTTCAGGATGTAATTTAGTTTGACAAGTATAATCGCTATAGACTCTAGAGAGAAAGGTTTAGACATGCCTTTGTAGTCCATAAAATCTGATATTGGCACATCACTTCATTTGACATTTTGATATGGAAGCCAAGCCTGAAAGATTAACTGAATCTAGTAGGCTTACAATAAGAGGGTAAGGTGCTTGGCCGTATTTCATTTGTGTTACATAATATACTATGATGCTATTTATGGGTTGAATTATGGTTGAAACCTAAGTATTAAATGGCCAAAATTGGCTCTAAAGGTTAGACCACTTAATAAGCCATAACAACCTTTGGTCAGCTACGCAAATTCTAAGAATCACTGGGAAATCATACTGTATCTGACACACCTACAAAACAGTAAGTAAGTATACGGGAAGGCTTATTGTCGGTATCAGCCAAGAATGCGGGTGTCTATCACCGTTTCAATGCACTAGACCCCATGGAGATGGATTGCTGATATGCAACACCTACCATCAGCTCCCTCCCAGTACTTAACACATGACTTGCACCCAAGACCCATGACTTATGACCCAAGCAGCGCTACTCATATGCTGGGTTGGCGGTGCCCAGGATGTGGTGCAAAGGTGAGATCTCTACCGACTGAGCTAGATCGATCCTCTGATCGTTGGTAAACACAGAGGTTTGTCTGTGCTTCTGCGGGAAAAAAAGCTTTAATAGCTTTGACATAGAGTACACTTCTTGGTTGTTAGCTTTGAGAGAAGATGGATAAAATGGAAAGATAGATGCTTTCTAACTGCCAGCAGGTTCACCACCTGCTGGCTGTGTACCGTACCAAGCACATGCAGTGGAAAAGCGCCAAATGGGATTGGCATTTGGGATTTGTCAACATCTGTCAAAACCCCCAAAAATATTTTCGAATGGTTGAAAAACAACATATAGTATTTAATCTGTTCCTCATGTTGCTGGGCAAACCCTTGGTACCCCTCAAGGACCCCTGGGGGTCCCTCTCCGGATGCCTCTTTGTGAAGCAGTGACTTATGAGACAGTAAAATGTTGTAGCACATTCTGCAGGCATTACAGTGTAACTATGACACATTGTGCTCTAGTCAGGGACGAGGCTTTCTGTTTTCTCTGAGTTTCCATCTGGAGTGATGGAACGCGTCCCACAGGCCCATGAGGTGATAACAACCCCTCACCGGCTCATATCAGCAGCGTAGCACAATTACCTCACGCTCTTCTGTCATTTCCTTTCACCATTACATTAGAACAACAATATCTGACAAAGAAAATGGCGCAATGAAATGGTAATGAAAATGTGCATCAGGGGGAATAAAGCATGTAATCACGGCTTAGCAACAGGAATGGTCCCCCAGCGTGAAGAATAGAATAGTGAAATTGTTTTCACTCAGACACATTAGTCTCTTGAGACGCACTGTTGCCTCACACTACAGTCTGTGCAACGGAAGTGTGCTGAAAATAAGGTGCTCCCACACACACACACACACACACACACACACACACACACACACACACACACACACACACACACACACACACACACACACACACACACACACACACACACACACACACACACACACACACACACACACACACACACACACACACACACACACACACACACACAATGCAGACTATCTATCCAAAGTCATATAGTACTCTTATCAGCATGAATTGAACATTGACAGTAACAGTGCAGTCTTTTCAATTACTCTCAGCCTCATTCATTGCATATATCAGGGCATCAGGGGAGCCATATAAGCGGTAAGACGTTTTCATTGAACAAAACAAATGTCAGGGTTGAAGTTTATATAATTTCACTTTCAACCCAATTCTGGGAAATTGCTAGCTGTGAGCATAAGCCTACAGTATAATGATGATGAAGTATGGTGAATCACCATACCTGTCCCTGTGACATCATGCGGGTCAATACATCATCGAAAAAAGCAGGCCTCACAACTCACTTTAAGATGCTCCAAACCTTTATTCAGCGACAGGCAGGCAGAAAAAATACGACGTTTCGGCCTCACAGTCTTTGTCAAGTATAAATACATCATCACCATTGGTGATGATGTATTGACACACATGACGTCACAGGGACCCCAAAAGGCTTTATACGGAATGAATGAATGAACAAATGAATGATAAATACAAAAATAAATATGTGAGATGGAGGGTGACTGATTTAAGCAGTCACACCTGGCCTGAGTCAAACTAGAACTGGACTCAGAGCTGGGTGTGGCTGCGCACATGTTGTGCATGGACTTGATCAAGGCACAACAGGATAAATCAGTCATATCCACAAACACTCAGGAGATAGCCTCTGTCCGGACAGTGGAGAGCTATCGCCTCTCCTGTGTAAAATGATATTATTGTGTATAATTCCCTGCACATGGAGGAATAAAGCTACAAACTTAAGGAAGCTGCCCTGTGTTGTGTCCTTCCTTGCCCTGGGTAGTGACTAGTCGGTCACAAAATACATTCGGGCAAGGCAATTACTATAGTCAGGTTGCCCCCTGGGAAACCACGGTAATTATAAGCGCTATGAATTCAACAATTAAACACAATAATCTGTTTATTTTACCAGGCACTCTCTAACCATCATGCATGACACTGTAAACAGGATGTCTGCGCTTTAGTTTCAGCAAATTGGATCGATTCAGTTAGTTATCTCGGGAAACAGTTCCTATCATCAAAAATTGATTCGGCAGGAAATTAGGCATAACAAAATCCCTGCATAGGAAGAGGGAGATTTCCAGACTCCCCAAGCTCACTATTTCAAAAGAAATTGGTTTCTCAATGAAGAAAGAACACACAGCAGCGCATGGCTTGATCTTTTAATCCCCTTCAGATATTGATGGGACATGGCATTGGCATTCAAAACAATCATCAACATTTCACTAGGCCTCCTACAGGAGGATTTTCTGAGATGTATCTTTAGTTTAACCACTTGAACCGTAGCACTCCCTCCCTGTTCATTACTTGGCATAGCATAACAGGCCAATGTTACAGGCCAAGATATCTAAAAAAAAAAATAGAAAAAGGAGTGGGCCAAGGATAAAGGCTAATGGTGGTGCTATGGTGATTTTTCTTTTGAGTGGTGCCACTCAAAAACAAGGAACACTGGAACAGCAATGTCCGTGTTCATGTGTTGGTTCACCTATGTGACGTTAATGAGCACCAGTATGACTATGAGTACCAGTAGGGGCGCTGTTGTGCCAGAAACAGAGAGAGAAAGAGAGACAGTGCTGCACTGTTGCCTGCTAATGAGAGAGAGAGAGTGAGAGAGAGAGGAGGGGGGGGGGGACTCAGTTCACACGGGTGTGATTTTTTATATATGGACATATATGCCAATATATGGCAAGTATATGCATAATATATGCTGCATATATGCAACATTCAGGTTCATGTCATATATGAGCCATTCTACCGAATTGGTTCAAATTGCAGTCCCACAATTGCACGATGAAGTGGTTAAAAAGGGATACACAGTAGTACTGCACAAGCATGGGAGAAACTCGATTAATTAAAACAGACAACGGTCTGTTTTCGTTCACTATAATTCTCCCTTTTCCTGATATCGGTTTGCCTTATAAAATACATTTCCCTTGCCTAAACACAATTTGGCATCCTATCATGTCAATCCTATGCTATTTTAACAAATACAGACTAATGGTGCCATAAAGACACATTTTATTATAGGACGTTAATGATGAGAAACTAGCTAACAAGGAGCAGCGCTTGTAAACCGTTCTCCTTGGTAATAGAAGATGCAGGTGGATTAATTAATAATAATAATAAATAAACAGAGAGAAATAGAGGAAATAATTGCGGATTCATTTGTCCCTTATCTCGGATGTTCTTTTTTATGTATAAAAAAAGAGCAGGTCAAATGAATCCTTAGCTAAACAGATGTCACAGTTTATTGGGACAGTGCAGACTTGTGTTGCATCAGACATCAAACTAAAATGTTCTAGTGTCCATCATTAACCCCTTAAGACCTGAGATTGATACCACAAAAGCCAAAATCACTAGTTCTCAAACTTATTCGTGTCAAGGACGAAAATGTAATTGTCCGTCCTGATGAAGGAAAACGGCGACTTAATAAAAGAGCAACATTATTGGCAAGTTTCCTGGGTCCTTTTCTTTGTTTTCCCACATCATGTTTTCCTACATCATCCCACCACTGCCACCAAATGTCACACTCTGGTCTGAGTGAAGGTAGTGTAGGCCAAAATTGGCACTGAACCAGTTCTCAAAATGCTCAAAATGGCAAAAATAGCAGGCAGTCTTTTCTATGCAAAAAACAATCCGTTTTATTCACCTTTTGAGTGAAATGGTTGTTACAAGAAATACACAAAATAAGTATTTACATTCACTGGCCTGGTTGGCTCTATAGGTCTATTCTCCTGCCTGGGCAGTCCTACATTGACTCCTGTGCAGTGGCAGGTCCCCCTCTTAAAAAGGCCAGGCCCCTCCCATGGACCAAACCAACCCAGGATTGATTCCAAATCTAACCAGTGGCGTCACAATGTCCAGAGACATCACAGTTCATTCATAATACATTTTAGAGTCACATAATATACAATCAAGAGACAAGCAGGAACTGGTACAGGCTTTTCCCTGGCTGGCAGTTCTCCCCCGTTATCTCTTACCTAGCCTCAAGTGAGACTGAACTCTACACAAACCCTCATACTGTTGGTATGTTCCCCACACCCCACAGCTGATAGTTGCTCCCTACAATGGAGTCAACCAATTATCAATCAAGCATCATCATCATCTCATTTACATACACATCCCAAAATAATATAATTCTCTGCAACATACACAATAAATAATTCAAACTTTAGCCATTCAGTCTCAGTGGCAGGCTGAACTGCCACAGTATATTTGAATAGCAGAGAACCTTTGTTAAAAAATAATAAAAAACATTATTCAAACACTTTCAAGATAAAAAAAATTGGAAAAATAAATAAATAGCGGATGTACAAACTCACGGCACGAAGTGACGTGCTGTGATCTTATAAAGTTTTTCTGAAAACTCTTGAGATTTAGAACAGTGGTTCTCAAATATATGTTTATATAGCTACAATCGACAATGACAGATGCTTTCCGGTTTAATGGGTTAAATAATTTGGAATGCACAGCCGAACAATTTCCAAAACCGAGGAAACCGATGAATGTCAGAATGTTGTCAGATTCTCACACATTCCCAGATCCTATCCTCTCTGTCGGGTGGAAACCTCATTTGTCCAAAACTGTTACTTTTCAGGATTCAAACACAAAAAGTTATTTGTGTTCGTCTCTTGTCTATTTTTGACTGGTGCAACCACTCCAAGGAACAGCAATGTCCGTGTTCACCTATGCCTGTGTTCACCTATCCCCGTAGCGCCCAACGGACGCGACGGACAGCTTCACAGACGCGCTCTCCTCCGCGTCCGTCGGGCACGGAGGTAGAGCTTCTTTTCCATCCACCAGCTGTCTAAAAACCCCACGAAGAAGAAGGGCTTCAGCTTCTTCTGACGCTCCTGACGCGTCCAGTGTGCCTATGTGTGACTATGTGTGTCTGTGTTGGTTAATGAGCACCAGTATATGACTATGAATACCAGTAGGGGTGCTGTTGCGCCAGAAACAGAGAGAGGGACAGTGCTGCACTGTTGCCTGCTAATTAATGAGAGAGAGAGAGAGAGATGGGTGGGGGGGGGGGGGGTAATCTGATGTGCACACGATGTGCACATGGATGTGCCCACGGTAATTTATTCATTCATTTGTCCCTTATCTCTGGCACCTGCACAGCGTTTCTATTGTAACAGGTGGCATGGATTGTGTTAAGCAACCTTTATTCTCGCCCAAAAATGTATACAATTATGAGAGAGAGAGAGAGAGAGAGAGAGACACTCACTAGGCTGCTGAGTCGTTGAGCTGGTACTCGCGGTTCCGTGAGAAGCAGCCCTGGACGCCGCCGTCGGCCCACAGCCTCTGGATGACGTTGGACAGGTCTTCTGGGAGGATGCCCTGCTCCTCGGCTGCTGCTGACAGGGCAAACAGCTGCCGGGCATCGTCCTGACACGCAGAAACACACAAACGTAAATGGTTGCCCTACTGCCTACTTCATCATACTACAGTTGGTGCACTATTTCTTTTATTTGAATCCTGGAAAACACTTTTGGAGATTTGGTGTTCACCCGACAGTCGATATGCAAGTTGTGTACAATAAATCACACCCACCCACACACACACACACACAAACACACACACACAGCGATTCTTTTTTTTTTATTTTTTTAGAGCTTGTCGATCTGCTCTTTTCCTTCAAAAGCTTTCCCTTACACTCACACCTTACAGATCCTGGGGTTTGAGTGGTTCAGAGTGGATGGATGGATGTTATGCAGACAGCAATCATCCCTGTCCTCCTTAAGAAGGGGAGGCATCCTCCGCTGCAGGGACACATACTTGTCCTGCTCCATTAAGCCATTAAGCCTAGTTTATACTACACAGCAGCCTCATTCCAAATGTCTTCTTGCGACTAATTAGGAAACAGGCATAGTGCTACAACTGCTCAGAGGAAGAGGAACTCATCGGCCTGCCACCCCACCAGAGAGGCCTGTGCTGTCTGCTATGAAGACATGCTTGCTTTGGACTATGTGAGAGAGAGAGAGAGAGAGAGAGAGAGAGAGAGAGAGAGAGAGAGAGAGAGAGAGAGAGAGAGAGAGAGAGAGAGAGAGAGAGAGAGAGAGAGAGAGAGAGAGAGAGAGAGAGAGAGAGAGAGAGAGAGAGAGAGAGAGAGAGAGAGAGAGAGAGAGAGAGAGAGAGAGAGATAGATAGAGAGAGGGAGGGGGGATGATAGGGATCATGTGGCGTTATTTGTAAACAAGCACAAGTGGGACGCTAGGAGACACAGGGAGCATGAGAAAGACATACACCACATGCTCCCATCTGCTTAATCAACCCACACACGCCCTCCACCTTCGCTACTCTGTGCTGCCCACGTGCTGGCCAACACAGATAACCTGTTGGTTAACCTACGACTACCTACGACTGGTCCTGCCTGCATGTGGCAACGTGTACTGTAGGTTAATGAGCAGTAGCATTTCCAAGAGAGGGCAAGAAGGAGGGAGGCAGAGAAAGACAGACGGAGTAGAAAAGGAGAGAGTGTTGTGAGCAGGATCAAACCAAGCCAGGGGGATTTATCATTTAGATGAGGCCATTTGGAAGTAAGGCAACAACATTTTACTGTGTGTGAAGTGGAAGCAATTCAATGCTGCGATAAAAAAACACTGATAAAACAGAGTGAAGGAGAAAGCACTACAACACAAAAAAACATCTGATTGGAAAATCTGATATCTTTTGCAGGCAACTGGGAGTCTCGGTCTTAAATGGCCAATACTGTGGTGGAAAGGTTTCTGCCATATTGCTTTTATCTGTCCAATGCATATGCTTCAAATAAGTTAAGCTAATAACTATTACTTGTAATCAATAATATATGCTTGTTTTTCTTTAAATAATAACTAGAAGTACATGTTCATGTACATACAATCAACAGGCAATGGATTTGAGAAGTAGGCTATATTGTGAGAGAAATCTATGTGCTGCACCACTGGCAAAGGTAAACAACCTAGGCAGAGAATTGGATAAGGACTTGCCCTGCTGGGCAAGAAGGAAAAAGCTTAACGTCAGACCCTGCACATACTTGTCACACTTTGTCCTAGTGTGAAGGTAGTGTGGGCCCAAAAATGGCACTGAACCAGCTCAAAAATAGTGAAAGGTACTGAAAACAAGTCTTTTGATGAACAATCAATATGTTTTTATTCACCTTGCAGAGTTCACATGAAAGAGTTGTTCCAACAAACAGCATACAAAAAAAAGAAGTATATACAGCCCACTGGCCAGGTTGGCTGTATCTAGGTCTGCTCTGCACCCTGTGCAATCCTACATTGATTGCCCGGGCAGTGGCAGGTGCTCCTTATAAAGGCTAGGCCCCTCCCATGGACCAAACCAACCCTGGATTGATTCCACAATCATACCAGTGCAATTGATTCCACAATCATACCAGTATACCAGTGCATTCCCAATGTCCAGAGACATCACAATTCATAACATATTTTAGTGTCACATAATATTATAAATGATCTACATAATATGATTAAAGAGTTCTCTAAACAAACCCTCCCACTGTTGGCATGTTCCCCATACCCCACAGTAGTTGCTCCCTTCAATGAAGTCAACAATCAATTATCAATCAACAAATGCACAATAAATAATGTCAAACTAAACTCATTTTCTGCAAATTCAAACTCTGTTGGTTATCTTCAGTCTCAGTGGCAGGGTGAACTGCCACATTGTACACATACATACAATCCACTACACCTACAGAACTGCAGGCGTTCACATTCACTGGAGGGAGGCTCGCTCAGCTGATCCAATAACAGTGAAGGATGGCATTCCTGCAGGCTCGCTACAGTATATCGATTTAAACATGAGTGTCTCCGTGTCTCGGAGCCAAGTAGATGATGAATCAGACACACATACCCAAGTCCGTTTACGCATCACATGGCATCTTTTAAAACACTGGTGTTATTCTCCAAGATCTAACAACATAGCTTGGAACAGAGATGTAAAGGTGTGGCACTTAATCAAGACACATCTATTTTCTTTAATATGAAGTCCCTGGGGTCATTGGTCCGACCTTCCGTTAGTCAGACCCACAGGCTGAAACCATCATATATACAGTTAATATGTGAGTGTATGTTAGGCTGCACAACAGTGACACTTTGTGCTCGGACACAGCCAGGGACCCTGGGACGGACGGACACAGCCAGGGACCCAGAAACGGACGGACCCAGGGACACAGCCACACACATAGCTGTCTATAGGAGTGGTTGCACCACTCAACAAATCAAAACTAAAGTAGAATTGAAAACAAAAGTCCAAACAAAAACAAAACTAATGGAAAATGCAAAACTATAATAACCCTGATAAGCACAGGAACGAGTCAGAGTTACTTCTGAAACAATGCCTGAATGCTGATGTTGATCACATCCCCCTGCCTACAATATGTAATGTGCTGTGAAATGAGTATACCGTTTAAAGTAAACCATCTATGCTTGCAGTATTAAACTAATACTTAGTTAACCGAGGTCGGCTCTGTACTTTCTCCGCTCTACACAAAAAGTCCTTGTGGACAATAACAGGGATGTGTTTAAATCATCAGTTTCATGACACAGTCTTATCTACAATATGCTGTGTTCAAACTGCTGAGCAGTGCAAGCCATACCAACTAAGCCAGTTGCGAAATACACCAAGCATGTGAGCGCTTCATAAATCAAAGCCATTTCCAGAAATGAAGTGTTTGGAATAGTGAGACGTAGTGCAATACTTGACCACGGCTCATTAAACATATTATTACACACATATCCTACAAATGCTCTACTCACAGTTTTATGTGTGCAATAAAATGTAACTAAGAACATTTAATGTTCTTGGTTGCATGCATCTCAGACATTGCATCTCAGACAGTGACGGAAGAAAGCAAGAAAGAAAGAAAGAAAGAAAGAAAAAAAGAAAGAAAGAAAGAAAGATTTGTCATGCTGCAGCTGCACACATTGTCTGCTCTTCTGTCTGCAAATGTGTGTGTGATCAAATTAAGCTTAATTTATTCAAATTTACTTGGAATGTGACAAGCTGGAATATGACGGTTCACTTTGAGAGGTAATCTAAGACGTGTTCAACAGAGAGAGAAAGACATTTTCTCTTTCTCTCTCTTTCCCTGAGTAATCATTGGAATTTTATTTCAGTGATGTATAATCTCCCTGGGCGGTGAACTCATACACACACACAACACTCCCAACACTCATACACACACACGCACGCACACATGCACTGTATGAGATTTATTCACACACCGATGAAGGCCGGTCAGCAAAAAGTTGTGTTGAGTGGCATGTTCTATTAAATGAAGTAAATAGACTTTTTGCTGAGCGCAACCTTTTCCTTTTATAAAATATTTTGGCATGTGACTGCGATGGGGATTGGAGGATATGTTAGCTACGATATGCGCTACGATTGGTGACCCCAGATGGCAACAGCGAGGAGTTTGACATCCGGGCCAGGGTAATGCAAGGCACCCTAGCCCAGGAACTTGGCTTCACTCTAGCACCAATTAGGTCGAGATGACACCCCAAAGTAGCGGACGATCAGCCTGCTCTCCGACAACGTGGAACAAGCACTTCTGAACAGAGTGGAGTTGGAATGAGCCAAGGTTGGCCTAAGGCTATATGCCAAGAAAACTGAGGTTATCACCTATAACATCTCACCGGAACATGAAGTCAAGGACTTCAAGTACCTGGGCTCAAGGGTCAACTCAACTGAGCAAGACCTGAAAGTGTGGAAGGCTCTTGCATGGAGGGCCCTGAATGGTATGACCAGTGTATGGAACTCCAACCTCCTCTGTCAAATGAAACTCAAACTTAGATAGAGTGTAGAGTCTGTTCTATACGGCAGTGCATGGTGGACCCTGAAGCCAACCCTGCAGAAGTGTCTTGACGGGTGCTACACCAGGATGTTGTGTGCAGTACTTAACATCAGCAAGAGTGTACATGTTTGCAACAAGATTCTGTATGAGGGAATACAAGGGTGAGTTGAGACTTTCATTTAACCTGGAGTCTTGCGAGCCTTCTGCTTTGCAGTAATTTCTCTCAGTCAGTATACAGTTTTGAAAAAAGACGATATGCACATTTTATCAACCCAAACTTGGGCAGGTGCTGAGCAACAAACAGTGCAGAAAAAGAAATAAACAAGAAGAAGTGCCCCTTGGGGCACAGGTCTCCACCAGGATAATAACATTTGTGATGGACAAAATGTGTAGGAGTAATATACAGGAGTAGGAGTAAACTTTTTGTTAGTTTTTGTGCAATAATATGTCATCTGGTGGTTGTATACCAGGGCAATAAAAATAAATATACAACACATAACAGTGTGTAGTAGTGCACATATAAAGTTGTACACAGATCGGTGCAGTTATAGGTGTAAACATTTAAGTTGCATTTCGCCCTCTGCCTCGTGGGAAAGTGTGTATATAATTTTTTAAATCACACGCTGTGTGAATGACTTGAGGCATTTTGTTCAAAATGGACAAATCCTGCAAAGGCAGGCAATCGTAGCCAATCGGGATGGAATAAATATGTGAAAGCAGACAGATGTGTGTTGATCTCATTACTATGGCGATAGTGAATACCAATTTGCGTGATGTATGGATAAAATATGTACAAGTAATGTACAGAAATGTGTTGAGGCATTTTGTTGGAAATGGACAAAACCTGCAAACTTTGGAAGGCAATCTTAGCGATTGGGGATGGCATATGGGGAAGCCGACAGGTCCGTATTGATCACATGACCATAGCAATTTGAGTGATGTATGGATAAAATCTGTACGAGTAATATAAGGAAATGTGTTTTGCTGAAATGGGCCTCATGGTGGCAATATAACAGGCCATTGTCGAACATTTGGGACAGAGGTTCGTTGGCAAACAGGGAGTGTGTGTGCAGTTTGGCATCAACCGGGTTAACGGTGCCGGAGATTAGCTGTACGCAGACGGATGGAGGGATGCAATCACGCACACGGACGGACGAGTGCAAAACATACTCTCTCCCCATGCCTTCGGCCTGGTGGAGACAATAAAAGCTTGTACACCGAGGAGTCCAATGCGACAGATGCTTCATTGCACCAAAGGAAGCTATGACGTTTCTTCCTCAGTATGAGTAAGAGCGTATAGCTCCAAACGTCACAGCTGTCTTTGGTGCATTAAAGCATCTGAGCGTTTATTTATTTTCTCTTCTACACAGTTTTGGCCATGCATCGTACAAAGTGGTTGAAAGTAACCAAGTAACAGTACAGTAACAGTACTGTACTGTACTGCACTGTACAACAATTTTGAGTTGTAGTTTTAGTTTATTTCTATATTGTGGTATTGCTACTTTTACTTGAGTAACAAATGGGGCTACTTATTTCACCACTGATTGTACATCTATGAATGAATTTATTTGGTGATAAAAAGAAAGAGCACATCAGCACTTCCATAACATATAACACACACACAATAGCACAGAGGATAAATACACAATAAAGCCCTAAGGCTTGTTTCCATTGTGGCCCTCATAAACAGAGCATCTGTGTTGTGTTTGCTTACATTTTCTCCAAAGTCATTAAAATGTCACCAAACTCAAGCTGAATACGTGAGTCAGTGTCGCTAAGAGAACTTAACTTTTGAGCAGGGAATAATGTCAGATTAATCTTTTGAAACCAGTCCACACTTTTAAATGCATTGAATTGCAACAATTTAATACATTACTGAAAAACATTTTAATAACATTAAAATGCGCAATATATATAATGTCTCAAAAAAATACATCGCATGGACGTACTTGGGACGTATCTTCAGTGATGTTTCCTGAGGTCAGCGGGGTTTCGGGTCTTCCAACATCATACCCCTCATAGCCGGGGTTGATCCCGATTTATGTCCCAGTAGCTACCCTTGATCAGTCCATCAGGGAATGAGCAAGGCCACCACAATCCGTTGCTCCGGAACTACTCTGCCGGTACTGGGAGAACCTAAATCTGGCATGTGGAAGGACTAGGCTCTGTGGGTTGACTCCTGACCGGGCCCCTCCTACGTCTCACCAGGTCCACTCCTGCTCTCACCAGGCCCAGGACCTGTGCGTTGCACCAGACTCCCAGTACCAGGCACTCCATTCAGGAGTGGTGGATTATATTATATAATGTGTACGATTATATTTCTCAAGTAAGTTTCATGTCTCTATATGTTGATTTTCATACTGTACTGAGATGAATGGAATCCAGCGACTTAAAAAAACAAACAAACCATGCTATGATTTGAAAAGTGGTCAGCAATTATGTTAAGTATACAGTAAGTCATAGTCAATGGGCTAAACATGGCCAGACCACCGGTATGGCTAATTTAACTTCAAAATCAAGTGAGTGCAATATGTAATGACAATATTTTGTCATTTATGTCAAATTGCCTGCTTGTTGGGAGGGAGAAAGCACTTACCGCTCTGGCAGCATCCTCATACTGAATCTTGAGATTGTCCATGGCTTTGATGATGGCCATGATAGACTGGATTGTGTTGCTGTAGACCACAGCTCTGTACTGCTTGCATTCGTCTTCTGAGTAGCCATCCTCGTGGATGATCCTGGGGACAGAGCAGTCAGTCAGGGAGGATAAACACTTAGGCTATGTTTCATTACCTGCATACAGTATAAAGGAAGCTGCCTAAGCCCTGAATTTACTCAGACGTGAAATTGTGCCGTGAACATTTAACAGTCTTACAGCAGGCAGAAATCACAATACTGCCAGGTAGAGGATTTGGGGGTAACTCAGGTCTCTTACACGTTTTATAGCAAGAAGACACTAAAACACATGGTTACACAATCGTTTGGATCCAAGGGAGGTAAGAATGAAAGAGGCCTGTGGCTGAGATACTGCAGTGATGAAATCCAACAGAATGGTCCTCCTGGCTAGTTCAAGCCCATCTGTGATGGAATCACACCGCTTGATTTGTTGTGCGCTGCTGAATGGGACTTAATTGAAATGCAAGCGAGCTCACTGGGAGACAGGAGCACAGCCAAAGAGGACTTTCCCCCACCCTTCTGCTATTAGATAGATACCGGTACTGTATATGCCTAACAGGCATGGAGGAACAGGAATGTAGGAGTTAGTCTTTTTCTTCACCCTCCTCATTGCTGTCATACAAATTAACTTGGATGTAATGTCCTAAGCAAAAACAATCCGTTTTGTGTTTTGGCAGGTTGTAAACTATACTACAGTAGCTACCAGCCAAGTGGTGTTAGCTTTAGAGTGGGGTGTCTAGTTTACACAGCCAGCCAGCCTGCCATTTTGGCAGGTAACCAGGCATCTTTCATAGATCCTGTTCCATTTTTATAAATCTTGTTTGGCTTATAAATGAATGCCTTGAATTGAATAAAGTCTCCCTAGAAGCATTAATATTCTAAACGAGAGGCATGTTGAAGTCAGAAATGAAGACAGAAGTATGCCCATCTGGTCAAAACCATGGAGAGCTCCCTAGATTAGGAGAGATAAGGCATTCTTTCTGAGCCGTAAACAAGTAGAGGCCAACCCAAAAAAAAGAAAATAAATCAGATTTTTAATTTTTTGATTGATATCAATGAAAAAGCGCTATGACGTGTGTACACGCCCACTGGATCCATCAGTTGTATTTCATATGACGTTTCCACACGTCCTACGGTCTGAATGTGTTTTAATAGGAAACGCATAAAGAACACGTACAAGTAAAAAAATCTATTTTTTGTTTTTCTGAGAGTTTGTTTGTGCATGAAAACGAATTGATTCTAGGGACAGAAAGATAGTTCATGATACGGCACAAGATCATAAATGTATTTTAGTCCTAAAACATTCAATGCTTTAAAAAACAAATATTTTGAAATAAAGATCAAAGAACTGGCGCAATATGCTCCACTTTCTTGGTATTAGTAAGGACTAGAGAAGCAGTATTCTGAATTAACTGCAGTCGTCTGATCAATTGTTCTCAGGAGACTTGTAAAGACACTGTTACAATAGTTGAGTTTACTAAAAGATTTGAATGATTCAAGCTAATGAAAAAGTTAAATCAGAAGTTGTCTTTTCTATTTTTTATTAATGAGAAAGTAATAAAATTGAAAAAAATGCCCGCACACTGTCGATTTCTGTCGTTTCGGTCACAAATTACAGAAATTTTAGGCATGATATTCTCTTGTACTGAGCAGATCGACAGTCAGTATACAGGCGTATTTTTCTATTTTATTATTAACGTGCACTTGCCTATGCACCTGCTCCTAAACATTTACACTTGGTGTGCGAAAGGTTTTCTCAAATAATGAGCAACTCTGATATTACCGTATATAAATTAAGTTTAGCTTCATAATAGAGAGAATAAACTAGGAGAATGTAGGTTTAAGTATCAAGTACTATCACTCAGTACCACATCTTTCTGACAACGGAATCCTGTGTACAGATGGAACCAAATGGACCTGTAACACTAAAGAATGTACTGTGGACAGACACACTTCACTCTGTAGTTTAATTGTTTCTCTATGCCTGGCTGTGTGCTTTCAATGTTTCTTTCACCCTCTTATAGAATTCATTGAAACCTGCAAGGACTAAAGTGATAATGTGTGTCTAGGGCCTTTGCGTGCAATTGCATGAATGTTTGTGTGTGTACGCATGTTATTTCAGACAACAGTGGAATGTGTGTATGTGTTCAAATCGTGAATGTGTTGTGTATGCTTTGTGAAAGAGGGATTTAGAGTGCAGCAGCAGCAGCAGCAGCAGCACACTAAAGTGATTTGCGAGAGTGGTCTGGTCCAAACAACAGTGGCCATAGGGGATCACTGTGAACTTTATAGCACTATGACTTAAGAACCATCCGCTTTGGACATGCAGATTGAGCCCTGCTTCAAGGATAGGCAATGGAGTTTGCACATGCAGTTAACTTCAGAGCCAGACAGATAATTAGTTTGACCAATACTGTAAATAGACTATTGTATATTATTTGCCCCGTTTTTATGGTATGGTATTATACTTTTGGCAATTATGCTGCCGATGTGATCTAGGAGGACACTCACAAAATCTGGATCAGCCCCAAAAATTGGGCATCAGTTGAGGTCTATAATACCTTGGTAAAGGACAGGTGATTGGCTTTTAGAAAGACAGGCAGCATAGACAAGATTTGGTGCGTGATTGGATAAACAGTAAATACACATGAAAAATAAATGAACAAATAATTAAGTAAATAAATATGCCAGCTGGGAGTGCACACACACACACACACACACACACACACACACACACACACACACACACACACACACACACACACACACACACACACACACACACACACACACACACACACACAAATCCACATATTAGGTTGTCAGCGAATGAAATCTGTTTTGTATTTTATTCGCATTAGGTTAGCAGCCATGTCAATTTCTGCACCGTCAGCAGATGGACAAACGGTAAGAGCCTGTAAGAAAAGGCGTCATAAACAGATAGCCTATAAATCCACACAGCAGGCTGTGTAGCACAGGGCACAGCCAATCTCATATTCATCACAGCTTCCAATGACATTTGGGTCCTTCTCAGTAACTCCCTCACCCACGTCTTACGAATCACTTTACAGTTGTTTTTCGCCTCTGCCACGGCATTGATCATCTAGATAAATGCTGATAGTGCATTAAACGAATAACAGTGGACTATTTCCATTCCTTTGGCCCTGAGCCACCAAGGAATGCCAATGAATCTTGGCCAAATGTTCTACATTACATACAGTAGCAGCGAGAAAGACGATTACAGTGAAAAGCAATCCTCCATACATGATTGACTGAGTGCAGGGGAGTAAGGCTGTTCCCACCTAACAGGACACGTTGAAACGCTCTGCTTTCCTTAGGCCTGAGAAAGCATCTATCAGGAGACCACAAGGGTAGGTTCATTAGGCCTGAGAAAGCATCTATCAGGAGACCACAAGGGTAGGTTCATGCAATTTTCCCATAGAAAGGAGGTGCCATTCACTGCCGACATTTTCCTTTTTCTCCTTTGTACATATTTTTGTTTGTTGATGATATGTATTATTGTTGAGGGGTGCTAACCCCTCCTATGTCCAGCTTTGAGGGTCTGTGTATACACACACATTGAAGACAAGTGTGTAAACACAAACATTGAAGACAAAAGTGTGTAAACACAAACATTGATGACAAAAGTGAGGACGCAAATTGTGATTGGCCGGCGTGATTGGGTGGGAGATGTGCCATTGGTTGAGAATGAGATGATGTATGATGACGTATGATGATCACTTCACACGGGTGTGATTTTGTTATTTTTTATACTATGTTGATGAATTGAATACATACTGTAGTGTAGAACCACAATGGAAACAAGTTTGGTGTCTGACTGTACCTCTACCTCATGCTGTTTACATTTCACGCACACATACACTGTGTAAAAAAGATATTACACACATAGTGCACAGTGCACCGATACACAAAGAGATATTATATTAGTAGGGTAGCATGTAGTAAGCCATCGGCTTTGGACGTGCAGATTGAGCCCAGGTTCAAGGACAGGTAACAGGGATAATTGCTATTATTTATAATTTCTTTGCTATTGTTGTTATTGCCGCTACAATGTTGAGGAACCAAAACAAAGAATCTTATTATATATATATCCTTTTTCACCCGGTGCCAATGCCTAAGCTGTAATCCTGGGTGCTACTAGCCTGGATCCAGCCCAAAGACCCCGCCCACTCTCTGAGTGGACTGCATCTCTTCAAGAAAGCTTCAAGAAAGCTACAGTCTGATAATCAGGCTAGGGTGCTACTCTCCCTCTGCCAACCTGGGGAGAGCCCAGAACTGAGCTCATGCTTCCTTCAATGCATGAGGAGTGAGCAGGCCGCTTCTTATCACCTGACAGGGGGAGTTTCCCCGGTAGGATGTAGGGCGTGGAAGGAACACGTTATTCCAACCAGTTCCTTTCCCCTCCACCAGGCTGAACAGAGGGAGGCAGACCATAACTTAACTACAATACAATGTATTGCACCATATTAAATATCAGGATAATAGTGTATAAATGCTAACCCTACAAAGGGGATTAGCATATCACGAACTGGAAGGGGGTGTAGGTATTTGTTTATTTATTTAAAAAAAAGTGTTCGATTGATCGATAGATAGATCGATAGGAATCATTGCTTGAATGTTTGGTCAGTAACATGGGTCTCCCTATCTCTCCAGATAGTGAACAGTTTAGTAAACAGAAAATACATTTTCAGGTCAGGATACCAATTTTATCCAATCAGGATGAAAAACTGGAAGCTGATGAATGAGTTCTCTTTCCTGATTGGATGAAATTGGTGATCCATCTGAAAATGTATTACCACTTTATTAACACTTTGATAGTGATAGTGGCCGGTGCCAGTGAAATGCACGGGGTAGGCAGATAAGAAGAGCTTTTGTTATTTTGTTTGAACCGGAAGTGTTAATCACCCATGTTCTGCTAAGCATCACGGCCGTATACTAGCAAGGGTTCCATTGATATGTTTACCGGGAGTTCGAATTAATGTTTTATTAAACTCCATTATGTGTCACTAAAGAGTCAAAGTCAGAGTGCACGGGCGCGTGAACAGAGGATTTGGGATATGGCTAGCCTGTTTCTACCATGGTTGCTAGTGGTGGCTAGCGACAGAAGCTAAAATAAGGTAAAAAGAAATTATGCTGGATGATTGCTCTTTTATCAAATCTCACCTTCTCGTCTATGGCTACCTGTGCATAATCAAATCTATCTCGTTTTCCCGTGTGTAATGTAAGAGTTAAACAGAAGGAGAAACAGCGAGAGTCCTGCTAATGAATAAACACTCATATAACACTTATATAAAAATGAACACTATAGCCGCGATTCTATCAGAATATAGAGCTTTAGTGTTGTAACAAAACCCCATTTGTTTAAATATATATATATGTATGTAACACTTAAACTTAGAGCACCTACAATCCAATTACAACCAAATTCATCAAACATGATGAATGGAACTGTGAAACAAGTTAACGGTACTCACTTCATCTGCTTCACAATGGTGCTCTTCCCCGACTCCCCGGCACCTGCAGAGAGAACAACAACAAAAACAAGGTTAAAAATACACTCCCGTCACTGGAGAGGAAAGTAAACAGGCAACCTGTGAGGCCCCGTCACACTCACATCACCCCTCCTTCCCCTACAGTAGCTTCCTCTCCTCTCCTCTCCTCTCCTCTCCTCTCCTCTCCTCTCCTCTCCTCTCCTGACCTCCTCCTCTTTCAATCAGCCTCTCACTCTGTATCTCTCTCCCTCATATGTGTTGCTTCTCCAATAGGCTCAGTAACAGGTGCCGTCGCCCATAAACCATGATCTCGCCCTCTTTTTTTCTGCCAACCTCACTGTATTTAGGAATACCAGGCTGAGCAGTTCCCCTGGCTGTACGCCCGGTGCGAGTTGGTAAAAGTGTGACTTTGTTGCTATTCATAGGCTCCATGAACATAATTATGTCATTTTGAAAATTACTTTTCCTCCTACTTCCGGGCCTCTTGTCAAACAGAGTCAGGGTGCTGCTATTGTGCATGTTGGCTCACTGGCAACACTCTACTACACCAGAGGGTCTCATTGCCTTGAGTGGGTTCCAAATGGCCCTGTGCGGGTGTGTAAATCTGAGTGTACAAAATATGGAACCGAATGGATCCTTGGTTCCATTTCCATAAGCCAGCCCTCAGTGGGGGCTCTCATATAGTGTTATAGGTTTTCCCTATGCTTATAATTCCAAATAAATGCTGTGCTAAAGCAGGGCTAAACTTCTGAGGGAATAAACCATATTATGTAATCCCCCCCGCCCCCCAGAAAAGGCTGTATATCACCATTAGCACTTTAATGAAAATGTCTGGGTGCTTAGACTAACAGGATATGGGCTTTTCTTATCCACTGCTGTGTTTATTCCAATAGCCTGGGGCTATTGGAGGAGAGGAGTCTCTCTCTCTCTCTCTCTCTCTCTCTCTCTCTCTCTCTAAAGTCTTCCTGAAATGACCCCGAGAATAAATACACACGCACAAAGTAAGCCCCAGGATTCAATTTCATGGAATACGGGCTCTGACTGAACCAACACACATAACTTGGACATATTAACATTTTGTTTTGGCATGGTAATTTAGCAAAGTTCAGTTTTTTTTGTCTTCGAACCCCTGGCTTATACCTGGGCAAACATGATTATATAATATATAGTATTCTAAAATATTGTCGATCATCCTGATCTTTTCTGTTATTCAGGAACTGGTAGTATAGGGATTACATTCACGCTCACTGGTACAGCAAAATAGATCTAAAAGAACACACTATTAGCACAACAAAAACGTTGAGCACAAACAAGCAGATATGTTTGGGTAGTGGGTACATACAGTAGGGAGGGTGGTAGAGACCATATAACCTTTGTAATAGAATGTAATTAAAAGGATCTAATCATCGGATCAATGTGAGAAATGGACTGAATAAGAAAAGTGTATAATATAATAGATCTACAAGCTCGCAGCAAGTTGTGAGCTTGTAGCTCGGCTATTATTGAAACCGTCGTTCGGAAACACGACACTTAAATAAAGAATCAATAAATCAATCATATACACACATTTGACATAACACAAGTACCAACTACCAAAAGTAGTATTATCCTAGTAAGTTTAACAGGTCTAACCAGGTAAGTCAAAGGACTATGAATGAAAGACAAGCCAGATATCTCCCTTTCAACCACTTGTACTTTGTCATGCAAAAATATATGATGTGTCGTGAACTATTTTCAAACAATTTTGAAAAATTAAGATAAAAAAAAAAAAAGATATACTGTATAATCAATGACATTCCCAAAATAGGGATGCGTGTTTAAGAGTAGTTAAACGTCATTGAAAATATATGGGGAAAGTACTTTATATAAACTAAACAGTGAGTATATCACTGTTGGCCAGGCTTCAACAACACTGATACTGAAGAATGATAAAAGACAGAGAAAGGTTGTCATGATGGGGTCATGTCTGTGGAGAGTCCACAGCACAACCACAGGTACACACGCACACACGCACACACACACACACACACACACACACACACACACACACACATTGCATTTTCTTGGCAATGAACATTGAAACATATGAATAAAAATATGACAATATGACAAACTTGAATATACAAAGAAATGACTGACATCTTTACACATTTTATTTATAATTATATTAATTTTTCTTTTCTTTTTTTGAAATAGCATATCTGCTATCTACAAGCGTTATAAACTTGTTGATCTGCTGTTTGAAAAAGTATGAAAATGTTTCAACATGGAAACAACTATGACAGTGCTAACACTCATTTCATAGCAAGGACCACCAAATTGATATACAGTATATTTGCACGTAGACTCCCATTTGAAACGTTTCTTTTCTGTCAGGGAACCTGTACTAGTAAACATCCCCTTTGGAGTTTGAACCCGACGCTACTGTGAATGACTACCGCAAATGAGTCAGAAATAGGTAGTGGCGTTCTCTGCATGTCTGCTGGGTAGCGGAGTTGTTTAGCACAATGAGGCAGGAAATGTGTTTACAACGCCACGTGCACCCTCACGCCCCACGGTGGGTTAACGCCTCCTAGAT